>NC_073403.1:26700974-26703474 GCF_028641065.1 Leucoraja erinaceus
TTCCCTCTCTCCACTCCTGTCTCTCTCTCCCTCCCTCCTCCCTCCTCCACTCGTCCCCTCTATCGCCACCCTCCTCCTCCTCTCTCTCTCTCCCCCTATCTCTCTCTCTCTATCTATCCTCTCCTCTCCTCTCTCCCCCTCTCTCCACCTATATCTCTCCTCCCCTCTCCTCTCTCCCCTCCCCTCTCTCTCTCCCTCTCCCTCCCTCTCTCTCCCCCTCTCTCTCCCTCCTCTCTCTCTCTCTCCCCCTCCCTCTCTCCCCCTCTCCCTCTCTCTCCTCTCCCTCTCCTCTCCCTCTCCTTTCCCTCTCCTCTCCCTCTCTCTCTCCCCTCTCCCTCCTCTCTCCCCCCTCCCCCCCCCTCCTCCCCTCTCTCTTTCTTTTTTCTCTCTCCTCTCTCTCCCTCTCCTCTCCTCCCCTCCTCCTCTCCTCTCCCCCTCCTCTCTCTCCCCTCCTCTCTCCTCTCCTCTCATCTCCTGTCCTCTCTTCTCATCTCCCCCCCTTCTCTTCTACTCCCCTCCACTCTCCTCTCCTCCCTCTCTTTCCCCCCCCCCCTCCCCCACCCTCTCTCCTCTCCTCTCCTCCCTCCCTCTCCTCTCCTCCCTCTCCTCCCTCTCCCTCCTCCTCCTCTCCTCTCCTCTCCCTCTCCTCTCTCTCTCCTCTCCTCCTCTCCTCTCCTCTCCTCTCTCTCCTCCTCCCCCCTCCTCTCCTCCCCCCCCCCTCTCTCCTCTCTCTCCCTCTCCTCTCCCCTCCTCTCTCTCCCTCTCTCTCTCCTCCTCCCTCTCCTCTCTCTCCCTCTCCTCTCCTCCCTCTCTCTCTCTCTCTCCTCCCTCCTCTCTCCCTCTCTCTCTCCTCTCCTCTCCCTCCCTCTCCTCCTCCCTCTCCTCTCCTCTCCTCTCATCCCCTCTCCCCTCCTCTCCCCTCCTCTCTCCTCCTCCTCCCCTCCCTCTCCTCTCCTCTCCTCTCCTCTCCTCTCTCCTCCTCTCCTCTCCCATCCCCTGTCATCCCCTCCCTTCTCCTCTCCCGTCCATCCGCCCATCCCCTCTCTTCTCCCCTCTCCCCTCCACTCCTTCCTCTCCTCTCCCCCCCTCCTCTCCTCTACTCCTCCTCTCCTCCCCTCTCCTCTCCTCTCCTTTCCTCTCCACTCTCCCTCCTCTCCACCTGCCCTTGCCTGCTCCCCTCTCCTCCCCTCTCCTCTCCTGTAGCAAGTACGAATTTCATTGTCTCTCCCTTACTCTCTCTCTCCCCTCTCCTCTTTCCCTCTCCCTCCTCCCTCTCTCTCCCCTCTCCTCCCCCTCCTCTCCTCTCCCTCTCCTCTCCCCCCCTCTCTCTCTCTCTCTCTCTCTCTCCTCTCTCCTCCCTCTCTCTCCCACTCCCTCTCTTCCTCTCCCTCTCCCCCGATCTCTCCCTCCTCTCCTCCCTTCTCCTCTCCCTCCCCCCCCTCTCCCCCTTCTCTCTCTCTCCTTCTCTCTCTCTGACCCTTCTCTCTCAATTTCTCACTCTCTCTCTCTTCCTTCTCCTCTCTCTCTCTCCTCCCCTCCTCTCCTCCCTCTCCTCTCTCCTCCTCCCCCTCCCTCTCCCCTCCTCTCTCTCTCTCTCTCTCCCCCTCTCCCCCTCTCTCCCCCCCCCTCTCCTCCTCTCTCTCCTCCTCTCTCTCCCCTCCTCTCTCTCCCCTCCTCTCCTCTCTCTCTCCCTCCTTTCCTCTCCTCTCCTCCCCCCCTCCTCCCCTCTCCTCCCCTCCCTCTTCCCCCCCTCCCCTCTCCTCCCCCTCTCTCCCCTCTCCTCTCTCTCCTCTCCCCTCATCTCCTCTCTTCCCCTCTCTCTCCTCTCCCTCTCCTCCTCTCCTCTCCTCTCCTCCCCTCTCCTCTCCTCTCCTCCTCCTCTATCTTTCCCTCTCCCTCTCCTCTTTCTCTCTCACCCTCTCTCTCTCTCTCCCTCTCTCCCTCTCTCCCTCTCTCCTCTCTCTCTCCCCCTCTCTCCCTCTCCTCTCTCCTCTCTCTCTCTCTCTTCCTCCCTCTCCTCTCTCTCTCCTCTCCTCCTCTCTCCTCTCCTCTCTCTCCTCCCTCTCCTCTCCTCCCCCTCCCCTCCTCTCTCTCTCCTCTCCTCTCCTCCTCCTCCTCTCCTCCTCTCTCTCCTCTCTCTCCTCTCTCCTCCCTCTCCTCTCCTCTCCTCTCCTCTCCTCTCTCCTCCTCTCTCTCTCTCCCCTCTCCTCTCCCTCTCCTCTCTCTCCCTCTCCCTCTCCCTCTCCCTCTCTCTCCTCTCTCTCCCTCCTCCTCTACCTTTTCTCTCTCCCTCTCTCTCCTCCATCACTCCTTACCTCCCCTCCTCTCCTCCCCTCTCTTTCCCTCAATTCTTCATATCTCTCTCTCTTTCCTCTCCCCCCCCTCCCCCCCCTCTGCTCTCCCCCTCCCCTCTCTCTCCCTCCCTCTCCCCCTCCTCCATCCCTCTCTCCTCTCCCTCCCTCTCTCTCTCTCTCTCCTCTCCTCCTCTCTCCTCCTCCTC
>NC_073403.1:27008474-27135861 GCF_028641065.1 Leucoraja erinaceus
TCAAGAGTTAGATATAGCTGTTGGGAATCAAGGGATATGGGGAGAAGCAGGAATGGGGTACTGATTCTTGATCATATTGAATGACGATGCTGGCTTAAAGGGCTGAATGGTCTACACCTACACTAACAGTGTTCTCCATAATGTTTGGGACAAAGACCCATCATTTATTTATTTGCCTCTGTACTCCACAATTTGAGAATTGTAATAGAAAAAAATTGCATGCGGTTAAAGTGCACATTGTCAGATTTTAATAAAGGCCATTTTGGTTTCATCGCGTAGAAATCACAGCAGTGTTTATACATAGTCACCCCATTTCAGGGCACCATAATGTTTGGGACACAGCAATGTCATGTAAATGAAAGTAGTTATGTTTAGCATTTTGTTTCATATCCTTTGCATACAATGACTGCTTGAAATCTGCGATTTGTGGACATCACCAGCTGCTGGGTGTCTTCTCTGGTGATACTCTGCCAGGCTTGTATTGCAGCCATCTTTAGCTTATGCTTGTTTTGGGGACTAGTCCCTACAGTTTTTTCTTCAGCATTTAAAGGCATGCTCAATTGGGTTCAGATCAGGTGATTGACTTGGCCACTTGACCATTTTTTAGCTTGAAAAACTAATTTGTTGCTTTTGCAGTATGTTTGGGATCATTGTCTTGCTGTAGAACAAACCGCCGGCCAATGAGTTTTGAGGCGTTAGTTTGAAATTGAGCAGATTGGATGTGTCTATGCACTTCAGAATTCATGCCAGTACCTTCAGCAGCCATACATGCCCAGGCCATAACATCCCACCACCATGCATCACAGATGAGGTGGTATGCTTTGGATCTTGGGCAGTTCCTTCTCTCTTCCATACTTTGCTCTTGCCATCACTATGATATAAGTTAATCTTTATCTCATCTGTCCACAAGACCTTTTTCCAGAAGTGTGGTTGCTCTTTTAAGTACATCTTGGTAAACTGCAACCTGGCTATCCTATTTTTGCGGCTAACTAGTGGTTTGCATCTTGCAGTGTAGCCTCTGTATTTCTGTTCATTAAGACCTCTGTGGACAGTGGTCATTGACAAATCCACACCTGACTCCTGAAGAGTGTTTCTGTTCTGTCATCAGCTGTGGAGGTCTTCCTTGGCCTGCCAGTCCCTTTGCGATTAGTAAGCTAACCAGTGCTCTCTTTCTTCTTAATGATCCAAACAGTTGATTTTAGTAAGCCTAAGGTTTGACTGATGTCTCTAACAGTTTTATTCTTGTTTCTCAGTCTCATAACGGCTTCTTTGACTTTCATTGGCACAACTTTGGTCCTCATGTTGATAGACAGCTATAACATTTCTAAAGGTGATGGAAAGACTGGAGGAAAGACAAGGTGCTGTGAGCTCTCTGATACCTGCATTAAGGAGGCAATTAAAAACACATGAGCAATTCCAAACGCTTGTGAAGCCATGTGTCCCAAACATTATGGTGCCCTGAAATGGGGGGACTATGTATAAACACAGTTGTAATTTCTACATGGTGAATCCAAAATGTATAAAAATGGCGTTAAATAAAATCTGACAATGTGCACTTTAACCACATGTGATTTTCTCTATTACAAATCTCAAATTGTGGAGTACAGAGGCAAATAAATAAATGATGGGTCTTAGTCCCAAACATTATGGAGGGCACATGCATTTGCAAAGACAATCTGGAGAACGATGCAAGGGTTCTTATCACGGTTTATCCCAAACAGCTCTCCGTAACAAAGGACTGTTCCCAGGGACACTTTCGAAGGCGGACACCAGTTGCTGCTGGAAGATCATGAACTCGGTGAAAGACGTTCTTTGTTGACCTCCCAGCAGAGACTTGTTGACCTCCCAGCAAAGCAAGATGTCCATCGGGGAATGTTGCCAACTGGCCCGCTGCAGACGGCAGGAGTACGTGCTGAGGGACACACTGAAGCTCGGTGCAGCCAACGCCAAGGCTCTGTGGGGGAGAACCACAGTCTAGGGTCCTTCCGCTGCTGGACATCCGGTGGGATGGGATATCACCCCAGGGGGGCTACATGGATGGCAAGGGTGTTTGGCATGAGGATAGTTTGCAAACACTACCAAAGGTAACACTAATGAATGTCGAGACACTGAGAATATCGGAAGAGTTTTGACATTGTTTTTGTTTTGTATATATTTTTTATTCTGAATAAAGTTTATATTGGGGAAGTGTTTTTATCGGCGTTCTCCAGAGATGCTGCCTGACCTGCTGAGTTACTCCAGTACTCAGTACCTTTTTTTCTGTAAACCAGCATCTGCAGTTCCTTGTGTCTACCTCAGACAAATTTGGTGGTTTTCAGAGGTCAGAATTTTCTTACAGGGATCTGAGAGACAGACTGAAACAAGAGACTGCATTTGCTGACATCTTCTGAGGAAGGAAGGTTCAGTCCATTTTCAGTCACTAAACATTGCCTAGTCCACTGAGTGCCTCCAGCAGTGTGTGTTTGTGAAGATAGGAGTTAAATAATCACTGGAGCACCCATTGCTCTTGCAAGCGAGGGGCCACCAGTTTGTTTAAAAGTCATCAGCGTGCACATATTTGATTATATACACTGAGTGCGGTTCTGATTTATTTACCGAACGAGTTGCTCCAGTCCTGGTTTTATTCTTCTCCTCCCCAACTATTCTCATCTAATGTGCATTTTCCTTTACTTACATCTCTGTATTAAGAGTTCTTGTTTCCAGTGAGTCTCGGAAAAGAATGTGGGTTGGAACAGATTGAAACCCAGCATTTTGTGTTCAAAGACCCAGCAGCTTCAAGACACTTTTCATTCTGAGGCATGTTCTGGCCAATTTTGGAACTGAAATGGAAAATGAGAAATGCACTACTACAGAAACATGTTCAAGACAAAGTAGAACTTGTACTTTAGTAGGGGTGACACTGTAACGCAGCTGGTGGAACTGCTGCCCCCCAACGCCGGAGACCTTAATTCGATCCTGACCTCAGGTGCTGTGTGTGGATTTTGCACATTCTCCCTGTGATCGGGTGAGTTTCTTCCGGATGCTCCGGTTTCCTCCCACACCCCAAAGGCTTGAGGGTTTGTAAGTTTGTGGCCTCTGTTAATTGCCCCTAATGTGCATGGAGTGGTTGAGAAAGTGGGATAACATCGAACGAGTGTGAACGGGTGATCGATGGTCGTCGTGGACTCGGCAGGCTGGAAGGCCTGTTTTAAATGCTGTATTTTTCAAACAAACTGAGCTACTGAGGAGAGGCAGAGAGGAAAAGTGAGGAGTTAATTGCACTGTGGTATGCCCCACTTCAGACCAAACCTTTGTTCCAAACAATAAGGATTGACAATGGACAATAGATAATAGGTGCAGGAGTAGGCCATTCGCCCCTTCGAGCCAACACAGCCATTCACTGTGATCATGGCTGCTCATCCACAATCTGTACTCTGTTCCTGCCTTCTCCCCATATCCCTTGAGTCGGCTTTAAGAGCTCTATCTAACTCTCCCTTTAAGGAGCTCTATCTAACTCTCTCATGAAAGCATCCAGAGAATTGGCCTCCACTGCCTTCTGAGGCAGAGAATTCCACAGATTCACAACTCTCAGGGTGAAAACCTTTTTTCCTCATCACCGTTCTAAATGGCCTACCCCTTATTCTTAAACTGTGGCCCCTGGTTCTGGACTCTCCCAACATTGGGAACATGTTTCCTGCCTCCAGCGTGTCCAATCCCTTAATAATCTTATATGCTTCAATAAGATCCCTTCTCACCTTCTCAATTCCAGTGTATACAAACCCAGTCGCTCCATTCTATCAACATATGAAAGTCCCACCATCCCTGGAATTAACCTCGTGAACCTACGCTCCCTCATTAGCAAGAATGTCCTTCCTCAGATTTGGAGACCAAAACTGCACACAATACACCAGTGGTGGTCTCACGAGAACCCTGTACAACTGCAGAAGGACTTTGCTCCTGTACTCAACTTCTCTTGTTACAAAGGTCAACATGCCATTAGCTTTCTTCACTGCCTGCTGCACCTGCATGCTTACTTTCAGTGACTGATGAACAAGGACCCCCTGATCTTGTTGTACTTCCCCTTTTACAAACTAGATACCATTCAGATAATAATCTGCCTTCCTGTTTTGCCACCAAAGTGGATAACCTCACATTTATCCACATTAAACTGCATCTGCCATGCCTCTGCCCACTCATCCAACCTGTCCAAGTCTCCCTGCATCCTCCTCACAGTTTACACTGCCACCCAGCTTTGTGTCATCTGCAAATTTGTATCCCTTCATCTAAATCATGAATGTATATTGTAAACAGCTGAGGTCCCAGCACGGAGCCTTGCAGTACCCCATTAGTCACTGCCTGCCATTCCGAAAGGGGCCTGCTAATCCCTACTCTTTGTTTCCTGTCTGCCAACCAATTTTCTATCCATGTCAGCACCCTACCCCCAATACCATGCACTCTAATTTTGCCCACTACTCTCCTATGTGTGACCTTATCAAGGGCTTTCTGAAAGTCCAGGTACACGACATCCACTGGTTCTCCCTTGTCCATTTTCCTAGTTACATCCTCAAAAAATTCCAGAAGATTAGTCAAGTACGATTCCCCCTTTGTTAAACCATGCTGACTCGGACCGATCCTGTTACTGCTATCCAAATGTGCCGCTGTTTCATCTTCATTGGCTGACCTTGCTCTTTCCTGCTTTTCCACTTTTTATCAGATCCAGCTTCGTACAAAGTTAGAGGCGGGTCACAAGAATGCAAAGAAAATGTGTATTTATTAAACCCTTATTTCTGTAGAGTACTGGCAACAAAGTCAAGCATATGCTAACAATTTAGGAAGTACTTTGTGTGCGATGGAAATTTATAAATTGCTTTGCACTACACTAAAGACTATTATGAGGCCTAATGATAGATAGTGTCGACATTTTGTACAGAATTACTCACAGCATAGCCCTGCCAAGAGACTCTCCGCTTTTCCATTCAATCGATTTCCATTTGGAATGATCTGCTTGAATTTAGGGTGGCACGGTGGCGCAGCGGTAGAGTTGTTGCCTGGAGACCCGGGTTCGATCCAGACTACGGGTGCTGTCTGTACGGAGTTTGAACATTCTCCCCGTGAGCTGCGTGGAGTTTCTCCGAGAACTTCGGTTTCCTCCCGCACTCCAAAGACGTCCAGGTATGTAGGTGAATTTGCTTGGTAAATGTAAAAATTGTCCCTGGTGTGTGTAGGATAGCATTATTATGCGGGGATTGCTGGTCGTCGCGGACCAGTTGGGCCGAAGGGCCTGTTTCCGCGCTGTGGCCGCACTGTGGCTCAAAGCTAAACTAAACTAAATAAGTGGCACAGCAGCGCAGATGGTAGAGTCGCTACCTCAAAGCATCAGAGAACCGGGTTGAACCCTGGCCTCAAGTTCTGTCTGAGTGGAGTTTGCAATGCGTGGGTTTTGCTGGGTGCTCCAGTTTACTTGCACATCCCAAAGACGTGCGGGTTCGTAGGTTGATTGGTCTCTGCAAATTTCCCCTTGCGTGGCATAACATGTAACTAGTGTGAATGGGTGATCGATGGTCGGCATGGACTTGGTGAGCTGAAGGACCTGTTTCCATGGTATCTTTCAATCAATGAAAAGTACAATTATTGAATGGTGTTTCTTTCCGAGAAATGGGAGTGTAAGTGTGTACGGAGCAATGTCTGCTGGATGAAAGATATGAAGATGATCAACAAAAGCAACAGTTATATAAGGTATTTAAGAAGGAACTGCAGATGCTGGAAAATCGAAGGTACACAAAAAAGCTGGAGACACTCAGCAGGTGCAGCAGCATCTATGGAGCGAAGGAAAAAGGCAACGTTTCGGGCCGAAACCTGAAGAAGATCTGAAGAAGGGTTTTGGTCCGAAACGTTGCCTTTTTCCTTTGCTCCATAGATGCTGCTGCACCCGCTGAGTTTCTCCAGTTATAAAAGGTATCCAACATGACATGGGATTCAATAAAATTATAATGGAATTACAGGTTAGATAACAAACAAAAGGCTATACACTAGATCACCCATTCATACTATATCCCTACATACAATATACATATTTGAACGGAGACGAGGAAACACTTTTTCTTACAGAGAGTGGTGAGTCTGTGGAATTCTCTGCCTCAGAATTCTCGGGATACTTTCAAGAGAGAGCTAGATAGGGCTCTAAAAATAGCGGAGTCAGGGGATATGGGGAGAAGGCAGGAACGGGGTGCTTGGTTCTTGGTTTCTTGGTCCTCCAAAATATTCCAAATGGAATTTAAACTGGAGGGGATGATCAGCCATGATCACATTGAATGGCGGCGGTGCTGGCTCGAAGGGCCGAATGGCCTACTCCTGCGTCTATTGTCTATTGTCTATCCCACTTGCTCATCCACTCTGTACACTCTTAGGGCAATTTACAGAGGCCAATTAACCTACGAACCCACACGTCTTTGGGATGTGGAAGGAAACCGGAGCACCTGGAGAAAGCCCATGCGGTCACAAAGAGAACGTACAAACTCCACACAGGTAGCACCCGAGGTCAGGATCGAACCAGCGTCTCTGGTGCTATGAGACAACAGCTCTACCAGCTGTGCCACTGTGCCGCCCAAAACATACAGTGTCACCCTGTGCTGAGAATAAGATTTATCATCAACCATGACACATGAGGAACTGAGGATCCAGAATAACTTATTGCAATTCCACACGTTGATGGATTTATAGTGATGGAATATCTCTCACAAATTTGACCAAACATACTTTAAAAAAACAGCAAACTAAATTAATTGGGAGTTATCTCGAATGTTACAATCAAGCCAAGCACAGTGTAAGATACATGATACGGGAATAATGTTTTGTGCAAGGTAACACCCATAAAGTCCGATCAAAGTTAGTCCAAGGGTCACCAATGAGGTAGATAGTAGGTCAGGACTGCTCTCTAGTTGTGGTAGGATGATTCATATGCCTGAGAACAGCTGGGAAGAAACCCTCTGAATCTGCAGGTGTGCGTTTTCACACTTCCATAACATTTGTCCGACGGAAGAGGGGAAAAGAGGGAAAATGCTGTAAGTGGACTAATAAATATGTGTTGTATCTTGACGTGTGTACGACTCAACTCATTACACCGCCCATCCCATTAAGTCACCACATCCCAATAAACTGTTCAAGAAGTGTTTAAAGTAGTGCAGTATATAATATTGTTTACGGCAGAGAGAAAGAAGGCTATTCTAATTGCAAAGAGACATGTTTAATATGTGATTTTGTGGTGGATGGGTTTTGTGCATCAGTGTCTCTGTCCAGGTTCACGGCTATACAAGTATGTTCACTACAGTGCTTGGCTTCATGGCTTGACTATATCTGTATGCTTAGAACATATCTGGAATAACAAATCCCCTTGGATTGCAGGAGGCTGAGAGATGATTTTATGGATGTGTATAAAATCATGAGGGGAATAGATAGGGTGAATGCAATCTTTTACCTAGGGGATTGGAGTCTAAAGCATGAGGACATAGCTTTAACGTGAGATGGGAAAGATTTAATAGGAACTTGAAGGGCAACCTTTACACACAGAGGGTGGTTGGTACATGGAACAAGCTGCCAGTGGAGGTGATGGAGGCAGGTACATCAACACATTTAATAGACATTTGGACAGGTACATGGATAGGAAAGCTTTAGAGGGATGTGGGCAAAATGTGGCGAAAGTGACTCGCTTAGATGACATCTAGGTTTGCATGGACATGTTGGCTCAAGAGTCCTGTGGCTGCATTGTGTGACTCTATAGCTCCATGACAAGAAGAGATGTGTTGACAACATTTTGCATTGTGTCATCTTCTCTTCCCATTCCCAAATGCATGCACGGTTCACCTGTTTGTGAATAATACATTTATTTTCCCCTCTGCATTCCAGAGATTGTACATCTTCAACTTCAACTAGAATCTCCTCAGTCTTGCTGCTGGAAGTGCCTTCTGCCCATTGAGTCTACTCTGCCATTCAATCATGGCTGATCAACTTCCCTCTCAGCTCCATTCTCCTGCCTTCTCCCCATAACCCTTGACACCCATACTAATCAAGAACCTATCAATCTCCACTTTAAAAATATTAATTGCCTTGGCCTCCACAGTCTTCTGTGGCAATGAATTCCACACATTCTCCACCCTCTGACTAAAGAAATTCCTCCTCATCTCCTTTCGAAAGGTCTGTCCTTTTATTTTGAGGCTATGACCTCTGGTCCAAGATTCATAGGGGAAACATCCTCTCCACATTCACTCTATCCAGGTTATTCACTATTTGAGGCTGGAAGCCGGAAGAACGGGAAGATAGATGGGAATTATGAACACTGTGAAGGAGTTTTTCTCTACAAATGGCTTAAGTCCAGAGTGTTTTATTGTCATCCGTTTCAAATCAGAACAATTAAATTCTTATGTAAACGCAGTACACACCATAATAAACAACAAAAAGAAGTAATCAATATATAAAAAAAACAATATATTGCAAGACAAAAAACAATGATCCCAAGTTCAATCAAGGCAGTTGATGTTCATAATGTTCAATAGCCTGATGATTGTTGACTTTAGTTTTTGTTTAGTTGAGAGAGACAGCAGGAAACAGGCCCTTTGGCAAATCCTTGCCGACTAGCGATCCCCGCACATTAACACTATCCTACACAGACTAGGGACAATTCACAATGATACCAAGCCAATTAACCTACAAACTTGTACGTCTTTGGAGTGTGGAAGGAATCCAGAGCTCCTGGAGAAAGGTCCCGCAGGTCACGGGGAGACCATGCGAACTCCGTACAGACAAGCACCCATAGTCAGGATCAAAGCCAGGTCTTTGGTGCTGTAAGGCAGCAACTCTACCGCTGTACCACCATGCCGCCCCCAACTTACGTTATCAAATTCACACAAACAGTATTTAGGCACATTGGATGCTAATGGACTTAACTGACTACTGGATGCCACAACAAAGTGGACTCAAAAAGAACATTTTAGAATCCATCTATATCACAGTAAGATGTCTATTTATCTTTTTTTTTGTTGAGCCTAAATTAAGTAGACATTGACCAATGTAATGCTGTGTGATCTGGTCTGTAGACATCTGTGCATTCATTCTTGGTATAAACAACACAAATTTTCCACCTGACCAGTTTGTAACTGCTGCCAATTGTGGATTCCAATTCAATTGTTGAACAAGGTCAATAAACATTGATAATTCTAGTGAGGCATCTGGGGCCAGGGGAGATTACTGTCGGTAACGTTCCAACAGAAGCCAGCAACTCTTAGATAAGCACGTCCAATACCTGACATATATCTGACGACCTATGCTGGACTCCACTTGCCTTGATGTAATCATAAAGAAAGCTCGTCACCACCTCTCCAACAGCAGATTTGGTATGTTGACAAATGCTCTCTTGAACTTTTACAGGTGTGCAGTAGAGAACACATTGGCTGGTTGCATCATGGCCTAGTTTGGCAACACGAACGCCCGGGAACGAAGAAAGTTATAAAAAGTGGCAGACACCACCTGGTCCATCATAGATACTGATCTCCCCACCATCGAAGAGATCTATAGGAGGTGTTGCCTCAAAAAGGACCCACACCACCCTGCCTACAAAGAAGGAGGCCACCACGGCAGATGCCTCCCAGGAGGTCGCGGAGAAGTCGGGCGGCAGAGCCTTGCGGGTCGGTGGAGCCTTGCGGGTCGACCCACGGTTGGCAGTACGGCGGTCGATGAGGGTGCTGACGGTTGAGGAGGGGTCACGTGGGAACTGGAGGGCGGGTTGCCAGGAATAAAGGAGGACCCAGCGTGGGGAGACCGCCATGAGGAGGGAGGGGGACGATGACAAAGGAGGACCTTGCGCGGGATACTTTGTAGTTCTGTCAGCGCCCTTTATGTGGCATCTATTTACCTTGAGTGTGTATGCAAGCAAAGAATTTCACCCAGACTTGCCACATGTGACAATAAAGCATTCATTAATTTATTCATAGGAGTCTGAAAATGTTGACTGCCAGGTTCAGGAATAGCTTCATCCCAAAACCCATCAGGTCACTACACTAACATCAACTATGAACTTCCATGGAAAGTAGACATAAATGCTGGAGAAACTCAGCGGGTGAGGCAGCATCTAGGAATAGGCAACATTTCGGGCTGAAACCCTTCTTCAGCAGAAGGGTTTTGGCCCGAAATATTGCCTATTTCCTTCGCTCCATAGATGCTGCCTCACCCGCTGAGTTTCTCCAGCATTTTTATCTACCTTCGATTTTTCAGCATCTGCAGTTCCTTCTTAAACAACTTCTATGGACGTTTGGTTTCTATTCTACTGGTATTGTGGTATTAATTTATAGATTTTTTTGTTAATGATGGATTATCTATGAGTTTAGCATTCATAGGCCTGTTATGCTGTTGCAAGTAGGAATTTCATTGTTCCATTGTGGGCACATATGACAATTAAACTCTTGATGATCAGTAGTTCAAGAGGTTAAGCGTCTGGGAGGTTTCCTTCAACCTTTATTGTCAATATAAAGCAGAATTCGTCCAATGTATGAACATTTGAATTGGAGCTGGGTTATGATACTTGCTGCTCCACTGTTAATAATATCACAGCCAACCTCTCATCCCCTTGCTTATCAAAAATCTCTCTAATTAAAAAAATATTCCGACTTTCCCTTTGAAGAATAGTTCCAAAGATTCGTGTTCTCCAGAGCGAAGATTTGTAGCCTGTCAGTCTTCTTGGATGACCCCTTATTTTTCAACAGTGATCCCGACTCTAAATTCTTTGAGATTGACAGTTTTGTTTCGAGATGCAGCAAGGAAATGAGTCCTTTGGCCCACTGAGTTCATGCCGACCATCGATCACCCGTTCGCACAAGTTCTGTTATTTCACTTTCTCATTCACTCCCTACACACAAGGTACAATTTTACAGAGGCCAATTAACTCACAAACCTGCACGTCGTGGCAATGGCGTAGGGTGGGTTTTGAGCGCCCGGGGCAGTTTAACGTTTTGCGCGGGGGGGGGGGGAGGGGGAGGGGGAGGGGGGGGAAGGGGAGGGGGGGAAGGCACACGTTTGTGGTCTCTTCCTTCGGGGGATGCGACTTCTTTTGTCGTATCCCCCGTCTCTACCTGCGCCGAGGCCTAATGGCGGAGCTGGCGGCCTCGGAGCTGGTGCAGAGGCAGCGGCAGCGGCGACCAGAACTCGGAGCGGGGACAGCGACAGCGGCGGCCTGGCCTTGGAGCTGGGGCGGCGCAGCGTCGGCCTGGCCTCGGAGCTGGGATGGCGGCAGCAGCCTGGCCCGCGCTGTTTTTATACTCACAGCTCCAGGTAACCCCTTCTCGTTCCAACGGCTCCCCGGGCCTCTTAATTTTATTTAAAAAATTTATCCAACAATTTTTTTGCGTCCCTAAAAATTTAGCGCCCGGGGCAACCGCCCCTCTGGCCCCCCCCCCACGCTACGCCACTGCATCGTGGGCATGTGGAAGGAAACTGGAGCACCCGGAGGTAACCCACGCAGTCACAGGGAGGATGTGTAAACTCCACACAGCCAGCACCCGAGGTCAGGATCAAACGAGATCTCTGAAGCTGTGAGGCAGCAGTTCTACCATCTGCACCACGGAGTTGCCTTTAAGATTTGTATTTGCTGTTTTAATCAGGATTCTTCTAGTTTCCAGCAAATGCATTCCTAGAATACACAAAGTAACTCAGGGGGTCAGGCAGCATCTCTGGATAACGTAGATAGGTGATGTATGAGGTCCAAGCACATTCAGACTGATTCAACCAAAGATCATATAAGGCTATATCTCTTGCTCTCTAGTACCTATGGATTCAGCTGATCAGGCTAATCCTATCCATATTCTCCAGAGATGCTGCCCAAAGATCTAGTATCTTTGATGCTGCCTGAGGCACTGAGCTACTCCAGAAATTTGTCTTTTGGTAGACACAAAATGCTGGAGTAACACAGAGGGTCGGGCAGCATCTCTGGAGAGAAGTTTCTGGGGGCGAGACCCTTCTTCAGACTGCTCTTTTGTTTGGTGTCTTTTATTTTAAACCAACAACTGCAGTTCTTTGTTTCTACAAATATAATCCCGGCCTGTCAAATCTCTCTTCATTAGACAATTCCGAGTATTAACCGAGCAAACATTCTCCAAACAGCTTGATGCCCACTAACTTCCTAACCTCTGAGCTGCTTCCAATTTATTCACATCATGGAACGCTCCGGATCCCATTTATCCATGACAGGGTTTCTTTAGCTCCCGGTTGCTTCGGTCCAGACTCGCACTCACACACACACACATTCACAAAATGGGAGCCCCTTTCTCGCATTAAGCGCAGCCTAACCCCGACCGACCACTGATGTGTGGAGTTGCTCGATGTCATCGCTTTACTGGGCGAGAGTTGTTGCACGGGTCGGTGCCGCACTGTGGAAGTATGTGGACGTTTACCTATGTGGGGGTGAAACTCTGCCAGTCATAAATAGACACAAAAGCGTTCCCACCACTGACGGGCCGTGTGGTTTTGTGAGTCAGTGGCTGTGAAGGAGTCTTGTCTACAACTCCCCATGGCGTGAGTTTGAATAGCTGGCTGCAAGTTGATGGACTATTGTTGGAGGTAAGGCTGATTGGAAAACTCCGACCGACAGTAAACTGTTTAGGCTCGCCGTGGCATTAACTATCAGCGCTTATAATCGCTTATCACAGCCACCGGGAGCAGCGGAAATCTAAGTAGCTCTAACGCTATAATGCGTGCGGGGGGGAGTATATGCTCCAGTGTGTGTTGTGAAAGTTGGAGACTGTCCGTTGTGTTGGAGCTCCATCAAGTATGTCCATTCTGTCCGCTTCTGAAGCCTTTGCGTTTGTCTTTTGCTTTTTAAATCATATAACTGGTATCGGACTGAAAAATTATTCATTTTCTTTAAGTCGGACCATGACATATTTCAACACGAGGGAAATATACTGTTGTAGGAACGATACGATTCAACTTTATTTATCCCAGGAGGGAAATTGATCTGCCAACAGTCATAAAACACAAGAGACGTGAAATTTAAGCGACGAGTGGAAAGGATGGGGGATGTGCAAATATTGGGGAGGGGAGAAGAAGAGGGGTAAGGGGAAGGAACTGGAGATGCTGGTTTACACTGAAGATAGACACAAAATGCTGGAGTAACTCAGCGGGACAGGCACTAGCATCTCTGGAGAGAAGGAATAGGTGACGTTTCAGGTCACGACCCATCTTCAGTCCGAGTTTCCCGCGGAGTTACTTCAGGTTTTTGTGTCTATCTTCAGGGAAATATACTTTGCATGTTCGTTGTTTGTAAACGTGACTTGGCAGGAGCCACGTCGTCCCAACAATGTCAGTCTCCACAAGACGCTGAGATCACTCCAGTTTTGTGCAGCAGCTTCTGAGAGCTTGCAAACAACCCAAAGGCGTGTAACTGAGGCTAAAACTAATGCCGACTTTCACCTGATTCCTACACAATCCATTGATTTTTATCTTGTATCCTATTTTCCACATTGGAGCACAGCCACTTGGGCAGCTTACAACCCAGCGGTATGAATATTGATTTCTCTAATTTCAAGTAACGCTTACATTCCTCTCTTCCTGCCCCTCCCTGGCCCTCGTTGTCCTGCCAGTTCCACTGTTTGCAGCCATATATTCCTTTGTTGTCCCCTCTTCTACAGCCAGCAATGGACCATTGTGTACTCCACCTTTCCTTGGTCATCTGTTCCGGCTCTGATTTGTTCTGAAGCTTTTCACACTTCTAGTTTCCCTCTCCCCTGACTAACTGTCTGAAGAGGGGTTTCGTCCCGAAACGTCACCTTTTCCTTTTCTGCCTGACCCGCTGAGTTGCACATGCATTTTGTATCCGTCGTCGGTGTAAACCAGCATCTGCAGCTCCTTCCTACACACTCATCCAGCCCGCTCCCTTCTAGCTCGGGATGTTTAATAGAGACTGTTTCATCTTTAACTTGCTTCGTAATACATATGTGTCATTCTGCCTTCTATAAGAATTTGACATTGTTATAAGCAAAGCAGTATCGTATTTGAGCAGAGTAACTGTATAATATGACTGATATAAATACAGAGACAGAGAGTCATAGAGTGATACAGTGTGGAAGCAGGCCCTTCGGCCCAACTTGCCCACCCGGCCAACATGTCCCAGTTACACTAATCCCATCTGCCGGCGCTTGGTCCATATCTCTCCAAACCCGTCTAACTGTTTCTTAAACGTTGGGATAGTCCTAGCCTCAACTACCTCCTCTGGCAGCTTGTTCCATACACCCACCACCGTTTGACCCACAAACAGTTAGACCATTGGTTTTAGGTCTAGGAAGACAGAGAGCATTTCTTCAGGGAGTCAGGGGGGGAATTCCAATTAAAGACACCTCTAACAATGGCTCTCTACATTTAAGCAGAGGCATCAATGTGCATTCCCCAAAAGACTGAACCTCTAACAATGCTAGAGCTCTCCGTCCATGTTAGTTGCAGAGGCTAGTGCCAACGCAGATAAACGCTATGTTCATTCCCCACCTGCTAGGCGAAAAAATGAACTCTGAAGGCAGAACACCTACCGTTGATGCCACGTGTGTCCTGTGCTAGAGTGTTGTGCGCCTTTGCGCACACCACGTGTCAAACGTTGGGATGTATGGTTCCAAACGAAAGGGTTTTGATTACAAACAAATACCCTATTGCATAAACATACTGATGATGGAAGAGTCCACGAGTCAGAGTCTCTGTCCTTTAGACATGCCTTTGAACCAGATACACAATTGGCTGCTGCTCCCTCTACACTACGCCCAATTGTTACACTTTAGTTTAGTTTAAAGATATAGCGTGGAAACAGGCCCTTCGGCCCACCCTGTGGAAATGAATAAAACCTGCACTGTTTGGCTTTTTGATTTTTAACTATCCCTCACCTTTTTCTGGGACCAATGCCTTTCACCCAAATTATTTTGCATTGGGTGAAACTCCACTATGACTCACTAGTCTTTTAGTTTAGTTTTTTTTTACAGATACAGCATGGAAACAGGCCGCTCATCCCACCGAGTTCGTATCGACCAGCGATCCCCCATAAACTTTCACTATCCTACACACTAGGGACAATTTACACTTTTTTACAAAAGCCAATTAACCTACAAACATCCTTGGAGTGTGGGAGGAAACTGAATACCCGGAGAAAGCCCACACGGTCTCAGGGAGAATGTAAAAACTCCATACAGACAGCACCCATAGTCAAGATCGAATCTGGTTCTCCAGCGCTGTAAGGGAGCAACTCTACTGCTGCTCCACCATGCCGCACCAAAATGATGAATTAGGTATAAAACAATGAGGGAATTCTACAAAGGAGTGGAAAAGTGTCATATAAATGTAATTGACGATGCAAACCTTGTGCATCTAATCTTTCCCTTTTGTTTTTGTTAAAGTCGTCACATCTTCTAACTTTCTTTCACCACTACAACATGGAAACAAACAAAACATGTTTGCCTATGTAGAAACAAAGAACTGCAGATATACCAAAGATAGACACAAAGTGCTGGAGTAACTCAGCGGGTCTGGCAGCATCCCTGGATAGGTGACGTTTTGGGTCGTGACCCTTCTTCAGACTGAAAGTAGACGGGGTGGGGAAGAATTGGAGGCTAGAAAAAAACCTCTCCTCCAGCTCTCCCTCCCTCAACCCCACCCCCTACTTTCAGTTTGAAGAAGGCTTGCGACCCGAAATATCACCTGTCCTTTTCCTCCAATGATGCCGCCTGACCCACTGAGTTACTCCAACACTTTGTATCTCATGTGTGTCTATGTTGGCTTTTATCCGCCTCACCATATTTTTTCAATTCCCCTTTCTTTTATATTATCTGGTATCCATTTGAATGCATTTATGCCATTTGCCACAATGATTCATTGGAATTGCAAATTCTCACTGTTTATGGGAACTTTATTTGTATAAAGATTTTATTTTCCTGAGTTCATAGTTGGACATTTTATTTACCATTGTATATTTATGACTAGTTTTGAACTCTGTCACTGGTGAAAGCTTTTTCTCTATCTATGTTACAATCGCTTTCAGTGTTTTTCAGAATACTTATCAGATCAACCCCCCTAGCAGTCTAAAGAGGGGTCTCGAACTGAACGTCACCCATTCCTTCAATTTAGAGATGCTGCACATCCTGCTGAGTTACTCCAACATTTGTAGTTATCTTTGGCTTAAACCAGTATCTGCAGTTCCTTCCTAAAACACCCCCTCCACATTATTAGTTGCAGAGGCAGGCGAGCAAGCTTGTTAAAACTTAGATAGACACAAGATGTTTAGTTTAGTTTAGATTAGAGATACAGCGTGGAAACAAGCCCTTTGGCCACCGAGTCGGCACCGACCAGCGATCCCCGCACATCAACACTACACACATTAGGAACAATTTTACACATATCAAGCCAATTAACCAAAAAAAACTGTACCTCTTGGAGTGTGGGAGGAAACCAAAGATCTTGGGGAAAACCCACGTGGTCACTGTGAGAACATACAAACTCCGTACAGACAGCACCCGCAGTCGGGTTCGAACCCGGGTCACTGGCGCTGTAAGGCATCAACTCTACCGCTGCGCCACCATGCCACCATTGAGTATCTCAGCATGACAGACAGCATCTATGGAGAGAAGGAATGAGTGACGTTTCGAGTTAAAACCCTTCTTCAGACTCTTTCCTGATATATCCCCTCGGCCACAATATTGAAGCACAATCTTCTTTGCAACCTTTTAACTGTGTCTTGAGAACCAAGAATCTGCACAATTTTCCAAGTGAGTTGGCGTAACAAAATTATTCTGCAGGTTTGTGGTGACTTTATGCATTAGGGGCGGAACAGTGGTGCAGCGGTAGAGCTGCTGCCTTACAGAGCTAGAGACCCGGGTCCGATCCTGACATTGGGTGCTGTCTGTGCGGAGTTTGTACATTCTCCCTGTGACCATGTGGGTTTTCTCCGGGTGCTCCGGTTTTCTCCCGCATTCCAAAGACGTACAGGTTTGTAGGTGAATTGGCTTCTGCAAAATTGTCCCTACATGTGTGGAATACAACTAGTGTACAAGTGATCATTGGTCAACGTGGATTTGTTGGGCCAAGGGGCATGTTTTCATACTATGTCTAAACTAAACAAAAAAAAATGAGGGATTGCTTTTTTTTAATGTGAATGGTATTTCTTATGCATTTTTCTTCCACTGATCTGTAGCTTGGCAGCTTTCAATCTAAAAGTTTAGAACGATTTAAAATTCAATTTGGGAACTGTATAATTTGATGATATTTTTTCAAAAGGGTCAAGTATCTGCTTTCCAAGATGTCTTAGACAAAAATTGTTGTGGCAATTTGGGGGAAAATACCACGTTTGGTTGGAGTGATTACAAAAGCAGTATTGCATGCTGAAACATGTGGGCACCTGGTGTAGTTGTGACTATTCTAAATAAAATCACACTTTAAATCAACTTTTCTTTTCCTTTTGTACTATTTCTGATACTTGGAAATTGTTTTTCTCAATTCAAGACCAGCAAACTGTTAACTGCTCCCGTCTTTTTCAGTGAGGGGTGAAAGAGGTCAGATTTTCAAGAGCTGGTATCTCTTGCATAAAACCTTAGATCTGTGTCTCCTAGTTCTTGTTCCACCAGCTAATGGTAACAACCTTTGCTAGTCTATGATACCACATCTCAATCAAATCTTGTTCAAACTCTTTGTTCCAAGAGAAACACCCAGCATCTCCAAGCCACCATTCATCCCTCCCTGGGTCCATTTTGGCTAATCTCCTCTGCACAGCTGCTGAATGTTGACACCCTTCCTAAAGATCTAGATACAGTATTCTAACTGTGGCCTAAACAGTGCCTTATGAGGAGATAAAAGGAACCACAGATGCTGGTTTACAAAAAAAAGACACAAAGTGTCGGAGTAACACAAGGGGTCAGGCAGCATCTCTGGAGACCATGGGTAGGTGTCGTTTTTGGGTAGGTACCTTCTTCAGGCTGATTCAAGCCTATAAGGTTCAGTTCCTTTTGAACTCAACACCTCAATTTATGAATCCTAAGAATCTGTAAGTATTGTTAATCACCCATTCATATGCCCTGCTATTCCATTTAGTTTGGAGATACAGCATGGAAACACACATTGGTCCACTGAGTCCACGTTGAGTGTCGAGCACCCATTCATATTATGTTCGCCCACTTTCTAATCCACTCCATTAATACTGGGGGGATTTTACAGAGCCCCATTAACCTACAAACTGCACAACTTTGGGATTGCGGGAGGAAACCAGGGCACCAGGAGGAAACCCACGTAGTCACAAGGGGAATGTGCAAACTCCACACAGACAACACCAGAAGTCAGGATGGAACCTGGGCTTCTGGCGCTATGAGGCAGCGGCTCTACTAGCTGCACCACTGTGCCACTATCTTCAAAGATCTATGCACATGGCCATCAAATCCCTCTGCAATTGCAAACTTTGTAGATCTATATCATTTAGTCTCCACCCATCTGCCAAAACACATCACTTTATAGTATGTGTTAAACTTTATTTCTATGTATGTGCAATATATATCTTCAACATTTGCCGCATCTCCAAGCTTGGAATCGATGACAAATTTTGAAATTGTATTGTATTTGAATGAAATCATTTACGTACATCAAAAAAATCACCTGTAGCAGAGCGACCTTCTTGCAGCGTTACTACCTGCTGCCCACCAGATCATTTGCATGGCTTGTTCTGTTCTGTCCCACAACCAATGACTTTAGATGGGGTGGATGTGGGGAGGATGGTTCCACTTGTGCGAGAGTCCAAGACCAGACGTCATATTCTCAGAATTATAGGACTTCGTTTAGGAAGGAAATTAGGAGGAATTTCTTTAGTCAGAGGGTGGCAAATCTTTGCCACAGAAGGCTGTGGAGTCCAAGTCAATGGATATTTTTAAGGCAGAGACTGATTAGTACAGATGTCAGAGGTTGTGGGGAGCAGGCAGGAGAATGAAGGGAAAGATAGATTAGCCATGATTGAATGGCAAAGTAGACGATGGGCTGAATAGCCTAATTCTGCTATTACTTATGAAATTATGAACTCTTCTAAACCATGAAAGTCGATTTTATTAACCTTCCTGTTGGCGGTGTTAAGGAATGGATGACGTTTCGGGTCTCGAACCTTCTTCTTCCTACACTCTTGGTGATGTTGGGTGGTTACTCTGTCAAACAGCATCTTAAAATCCAAATAAATAACATCCTCTTCATTCTTTTCATCATATCTAAGATTTTATTTTGCCTTTCCAAAGAGCACAAAATTATGGAGGGCTACGGGTTGAGATGGATTTGGGGGTGGGGAGAGGTGGTGGAAGTCAAACTGATGTATGTGGGCTACAGTGTTGTGGGGCATGTGCTGATGCTTAGAGGTGAGATTGTCATTAAATTCTCCAGTCTTTGCTGGTTCTGTTCTATCAAAGGTTCATGTATAATGCAGGGAGGTGATTTTAACCCCCTCTGCCCAAATAAGAGTTGAGTTTGAATTAATAATGGGGTTGTGGTGTTAGAAATCAAGTTGATAAAGGAATATGGTGAAATGTTTTCTCTTAAGAGAAACATTACTCATTAAGATCCAAGTGGATGAGAGGTTTGTGTTTCTGTAAGCAATCTATCCTGGTTTTCCACCCTGTATATGAGCGAATCAGAGAAAAAGAGTTACCAGACTGCTGGTCGGCACAGTAATGGAGTTGCCTTACAGTGCCAGATACCAGGGTGTGATCCTGACTACGGGTGCTGTCTGTACGGAGTTTGTACGTTCTCCCTGTGACCGCATGGGTTTTCGCTTGTTGCTCCGATTTCCACCCACATGCCAAAGACATACAGGTTTGTAGGTTAATTGGCTTCGGTAAAAATTGTAAAATTGCCATAATGTTTAGGATAAACTGGTTGGCACGGTCTTGATGGGCCGAAGGGCCTGTTTCCTTGCTGTATCTCGAAAAAAATAGAAACATAGAAAATAGGTGCATGAGGAGACCATTTGGCCTTTCGAGCCAGCACTGCCATTTATTGTGATCATGGCTGATCATCCACAATCAGCAACCCGTGCCTGTCTTCTCCCCATATCCCTTGATTCCGCTAGCCCCTAGAGCTCCATCTAACTCTCTTTTAAGTTTATCAAGTGAATTGGCCTCTACTGCCTTCAGTGGCAGAGAATTCACAACTTTGAGTGAAAACGATTTTTCCCATCTCAGTTTTAAATGGCCTCCCCTTTATTATAAGACTGTGGCCTCTGGTTCTGCACTCCCCCAACATTGGGAACATTTTTCCTACATCTAGCTTGTCGAGTCCTTTTATAATTGTATATGTTTCTATAAGATATCCTCTCATCCTTCTAAATTCCAGTGAATACAAGCACAGTCTTTGCAATCTTTCCTCATATGACAGTCCTGCCATCCCGGGAATTAACCATGTGAACCTACTGCACTTCCTCAATAGCAAGGATGTCCTTCCTCAAATTAGGAGACCAAAACTGTACACAATACTGCAGATGCGGTCTCACCAGGGCCTTGTACAACCGCAGAAGGACCTCTTTACTCCTATACTCAAATCTTCTCGCAATGAACGCCAACATGCCATTAGCTTTCTTCACTGCCTGCTGTACCTGCATGTTTACTTTCAGTGACTGGTGTACAAGGCCACCCAGGTCACGTTGCACTTCTCTTTTTCCACAATCTGACACCATTGTGATAATAATCTGCCTCCTTGTTCTTGCTGCCAAAGTGGGTAACCTCACATTTATCTACATTATACTGCATCTGCCATGCATCTGCCCACTCACTCCACCTGTCCAAGTCACCCTGCAACCACCTAGCATCCTCTTGACAGTTCACACTGCCACCCAGCTTTGTGTCATCTGCAAATTTGCTAGTGTTACTTTTAATCCCATCATCTAAATTATGAATATATTATTGTAAATAGTTGTGGCCCCAGCACCGAGCCTTGCGATACTCCACTCGCCACGGCCTGCCATTGTGACAGGGACCCGTTTATTCCTACTCTTTGTTTCCTGTCTGCCAACAAATTATCTATCCATGTCAATACCCAACCCCCAATACCATGTGCTCTAATTTTGCCCACAAAATTGTTCCAGTGTATGAAATTGGTTCACTTGGTCAGTCACCCCATTACAGAAAGGACGTGAAGGTTTTTGGAGTGGGTGCAAAAGAGGTTTAGCAGATTGCTGTCAGGATTAGGCAGTTAGCTATAAGGAGAGGTTGGACAAATTTGGATTATTTCCTCCAGAACGCCAGAGGTTGAGGGGAGACCTGACAGAAGTGTATAAAATGATGGGAACGATAGATAGGGTAGACAGTCGGATCCTTTGTTTTCCCAGGGCGGAGATGTCAGAGACTAGAGGGCACAGCTTTAAGGTAGGTGGGCCAAAGGGTAAAGGAGATTTGCAGGATATAAATGTTTTACACAGAGGGTGGTAGGTGCCTAGAAGTGCTGCATGGAGGTGGTGAAGCCTGATATGAGAGAAGTGTGTAAGAGGTTTTTAGTTAGGCACATGGATATGTAGGGAATGGAGGGATATGGATCATGTGCAAGCAGAAGAAATTTGTTTATCTTGGCATCATGTTTGGTGCAGACAATGTGGGTTGAAGGACCTTTCCCTGATCTGTACTTTTCCATGTTCTACGTAGATGGAGGCCTTGTGGCCTATAGATTATATGCTGCCTTTCATTTTCTCACTACCATTCCCTCCCTCCTCTCTAATACTCCTCTAAATTACTCTTCCTCAAGAGCCTATCCACAATCACGGAAGCATGGAATGGTTACAGCAGAAAAGGAAGCCATTCGGCCCATCATGCCGGCACTGGCTTTCAACAATAGCAACTCTTTAGTTCCACCTACAGAACCTGTTTCCATAGCTGTGCATTATTTATTCATCATATATTTGGCTTGAAGACTGCAATGGAACCCACCACATCTCCAGATAGTGCATCCTAGATCCCAACCACACATTGCAGAAACTATTTTATCTCTTGTTACTTTTAAGTGTTTGCCCCTTTATACTTGTGACCTCCGGTCCTTGAACCTGGAGAGAGGATGTGGAGAGGATGTTTCCACTAGTGGGACATTCTAGGACCAGAGGGCTCAGCCTCAGAATAAATGGACGTACGAAAGGAGGTGAGGAGGAATTTATTTAGCCAGAGGGTGGTGAATCTGTGGAATTCATTTCCACAGGCAGCTGTAGAAGCTGTCAATCGGTATTTTTAAAGCGGAGATGGATGGGTTCTTGATGAGTAAGAGCATCAAAGGTTACGGGGAGAAGGCAGGAGAATCAGGTTAAGAGGGGAAAATTGATCCGCATGATCGAATGGTGGAACAGACGATGGGCCGAATGGCCTAATGTGCTCCTTTGTCTTATTGTTTTATCTCTTCACCATAGGAAACAATCTTCATCTATTCATTTTGAACAGATTCATTTTCATGACGTATACTCACATCAGCCTTCTCTTCATGACAGCCTCACTAATGTTTCTTACAATTACTTTTCCTTATTTCAGGAACCATTTTCAAAAAACATTTTTTAATGTTCTGTGATGCCAGAAATAAACAGTTGAGGTCAGACTGGTGTTTAATAAGGTCAACATAACTTCCCTGATTTTATGCCTTATGTCTCTAATTCTTTTCAGAAAGCTCAATGTTAATTTGTTCCAGGAATGAGTTGCATATTTAAACCTACTCTGCATTAAAGTTATTTGCGTTCCCCCTTGTATACGAGTCTATACCGAGGGTGACGGAGGAACTGAAGGAAATTCACATTAGTGTTGGATAGACTGATGGGACTGAAGGCTGATAAATCCCCAGGGCACTGATGGGTCTGCATCCCTGGGTACTCAAGGAGGTGGCTCTAGAAATCATGGATGCATTGGTGATCATTTCCAATGCTTTGTAGATTCTGGATCAGTTCCTGTAGATTGAAGGGTAGCTAATATTATCCCATTTTTTAAGAAAGGAGGGAGAGAGAAAGCAGGGAATTATAAACCAGTTAGC
This sequence comes from Leucoraja erinaceus, assembly GCF_028641065.1. Classification (NCBI taxonomy): domain Eukaryota; kingdom Metazoa; phylum Chordata; class Chondrichthyes; order Rajiformes; family Rajidae; genus Leucoraja; species Leucoraja erinaceus. The sequence goes on from NC_073403.1 coordinate 27,031,476, forward strand.
CTGACATCAGTGGTGGGGAAGATGCTCGAGTCGATTATTAAAGATGAAATAGCAGCACATTTGGATAGCAGTAACAGGATCGATCTGAGTCAGCATGGGTTTACGAAGGGGAAATCATGCTTGACAAACTTCTGGAATTTTTTGAGGATGTAACTTGGAAAATGGACAAGGGAGAGCCAGTGGATGTAGTGTAACTGGACTTTCAAAAAGCCTTTGATAAGGTCCCACACAGGAGATTAGCAAATTTTCAGATGACACAAAGCTAGGTGGCAGTGTGAACTGTGAGGAGGATGCTATTAGGATGCAGGACTTGGACAGGTTGGGTGAGGGACAGATGCATGGCAGACGCAGTATAATGCGGATAAATGCGAGGTTATCCACTTTGGTGACAAGAACTGGAAGGCAGATTATTATCTGAATGGTGTCAGGTTAGGAAAAGAGGAAGCACAACGAGACCTGGGTGTCCTTGTACATCAGTCACAAGGTACAGCAGGCAGTGAAGAAACCTAATGGCATGTTGGCCTTCATAACAAGAGGATTTGAGTATAGGAGCAAAGCAGTACTTCTGCAGTTGTACAGGGCCCTGGTAAGACCACACCTGGAGTATTGTGTGCAATTTTGGTGTCCTAATTTGAGGGAGGACATTCTGGCTATTGAGGGAGTGCAGTGTAGGTTCACGAGGTTAATTCCCGGGTTGGCGGGTCTTTCATATGGCAAAAGACTGGGCTTGTATTCACTGGAATTTAGAAGGATGAGAAGGCATCTTATAGAAACATATAAAATAGTAAAATTAAACGAGAACTTACCAGTTTGAAGTTTGATCTGTATTTTACGAGGAGTTACGATGAGGGATTACGTGAAGAGCCCGCTCAGCACGCATGCGCGGCATACTTCAAAGCAGCGGTGTGGAATCACAGATAGACACAGTTATTCAAGTAAACATAGTAAAGACAAGGAGACATCAGTTTGATCCATATTATTGAGGGTAGGAGCGGAGGGCACGTAATCCCTCATCGTAACTCCTCGTAAAATACAGATCAAACTTCAAACTGGTAAGTTCTCGTTTAATCTTACTATTTTACTTCGGAGTCACGTGAGTGATTCCGTGAAGACTTCAAAGCTCTGCGATTTCAAGCCGTGTAACAGTTATTACTTCACGCACTGCCGAAGTCTTTGAGGGAGGAAGTGTGTTATCATAATCAACCAATGAATCTGTTTGTAGAAAAACACAATGGTATTTTTTAACAATAACAACAAATAAATTAAATTGCTCCCCTGGGCTTAAATTAAATATTTGCAGTCTGTAAAATCTTTCCTGCAAATAAAACAGGTTTTGCCAACGGCTTATTATAAAATTTCTGAACGGTCTTTCCCCCGACCATCCTGCTGTAGCCAGGATGTGGTCTATAGGCACGTCCATTCTTTTAGCCGTCGACGTGGATGCTGCCCTGGTGGAATAAAATTTGTACATGTTAGTGTTTATCCCAGCAGTTTTTAGCACCTGCTTGAGCCATCTCGCAATGGTTTGGCTCGTCACCCGACCATAAGGTTTTTTATGACTGACCCACAAGGCTTTTCATCTCCCTCGAATATTTTGGTTGTGTCTATGTAGGATAGTAGGTGGGTCATGGCACATAACCGTGGTTCTGGCGGGTAAGCCCGGAATTCCACGACTGGATTAGGTGTTCCTGGTCTGCTCTGTTTGATCAGTCCCTGGATAACGACAGAGATCTGGTCTGGAGCTGTGAGCATGCTGTCCAGTCGCAATAGGTGTAGTGACTGGACCCTCTGTGCAGATACAAGTGCCATCAACATGAGTGTTTTGAGCATAGATTGTTCCAGGTTGAGGGATCTGGCTGGTGGCCATCCCCTGAGGTATGTCAGGACCACACTGACATCCCATGTATGGGTGTACCTTGGTCTAGGGGGTTAGAGTTGTAAATACCCTTCATTAGTTTGACCACCAGCGGGTGGGACCCCATGGCCTGTTGTCCTGGAGCTGGTTTTAAATAGACAGGCAGGGCAATTCTAGCTGTGTTGATGGCTCTGTAGCTGAGTCCTTCATCGTGGTGAAGGTTCGCCAGGAATTCCAGTACGTTGGTAACTGTAGCGGTTGAGTAGGTGGTCCCTGTATCCAAGCAGTACTTCTCCCATTTTTTGATGCTGGACAAGTGCTGTTTTTTAGTGGATGTTCGGAGGGATGCTGACATGGTGTCGACGGTTTGTTATGATAATCCCAGTCCCAGAAGTGGTTTGTGCAGAATCTGCAACCCAGGAGTTTGATTTTTTCATGGCACGGGTGGCTTGTGCCCGACACTGGGTGTTAATAACTCTGGGTCACTGGGGAATACCATCGGAGCTTCAACAACCATGTCATGGAGTATTGGGAACCATGGCTGTGTAGGCCAGTCGGGTACTATCAAAATACCTGAAGCAGAGTCCATTTGTATTGTGCGTAGTCCCCGACTGATGAGGCAGAAGGGAGGAAATGCATAGAAGAAGAATTTCCCCAATCCAGCGCGAACGCATCTACTGCTGCTGCCTCAGGGTCTGGTTCCCAAGCGACATACATAGGTACCTGGTGATTTAGCCTTGATGCAAATAAATCGATATCTGGCGTGCCATATTGCTTGATAACTTTTGCGAAAAACGTGACCTGGTGTCTGCCACTGTATTTAGCTTACCTGGCAGGTAAGTTACTGATAGCCAAATATGTCTTTGGACACACCATTGCCAAATTGTGTTGACCAACTTGTCGCATGATACCGATTTTATGCCGCCCATATGGTTAATGTAGGCCACCACCGTAGTATTATCTATTTGTAACCGTACATGCAAGTGATGCATATTTATGCATATGCTGTTAAACCATAAAAGTCACCCAACATCTCTAGATAATTAATGCCCAGTGTAAGTGGTAACGATGACTCTGGGTTAGTCCATCTACTACTTGTGCTGGATATAGAGTTAGTTGCTCCCCAGCCTTGAGCACTGGCGTCTGTTTGGATAACTGACGTAGGGTTAGTGATGATAATAGGCTGAAACTATGCCAAACGTTTTTTGCCCACCACTGTAGTTCTGATATTGCTTCAGTGGGTAACTTCATGACACGATCATAATGACCTGTATGTCGTTTTTGGTGCAAAGGTCCGAATTATGTAGCCGGAAATGCTGCTACCATTTTCCCAATTACTCTGTTACTTGTCGAGTAGTTGGTAGTTTGTTGACCATTAAATTGTTGCATGATTGTGCCAATTCAACTATTTTGTCTCTTGGCAATGTTACAGTCACGTAGACTGAATTAATTGTGAAGCCCAAGTAGTCCATGATTGTGGATGGCTTCAACTTAGATTTATCTGGATGTAAGACAATCCCAGGGTTTCGAATAACTGTTTGGTAGCTGATACAGCTAACATAGTCAATTTCATGGTCTTGCCTACCATTTAAGATATCATCAAGATATGCCATGACAATATGTTTTTGTCCTCTGAATATTGCCAGAGCTGGTTTTAGTGTCTTGGTGACACTCTTGGGCTGATGTGAACCCATTGGGTAACGCTTTAAACTGCTATAGCTGCCCCATCCAGGTAAATTTCAGGTATCTGCGATGATCCTTGTGAATGGTACTAAATAGTAAACATCTTTAAGATCAATGCTTGCCATGAAGTATCCTTTGGAATTTAGTTGTTTGGCAGTAACAACCGTTTCCATTTTGAAAAGTATATACTTAACAAACATATTTAGTGAAGTTAAGTCAATGATGATGCGACATCCACCATCTTTTTTGGGTTTGTGAATATATTTGATACGAATTGCAAGGGTTCAGGTTTTCCCATGATACCCTTTGTAATTAGTCTCACCAGTTCAGCTTGTCCCTCTCGTTTCTTTAACGGAGAGGGGAAAAATACCCTCTGGGGTGAATGTTGACCTGGTGGCAATTTTTCTAGTATGAATTGTATTTGTATCCACTAATGCCATTGAGTATATACTGATCACTCGTGATAGACTCCCATGTGTTAGTATTACTCTATATACTGGTAGGAACCAGACCCACCTACCTCCATGGTTATGGGTATTCTTCTGTTTCCTGCCGGTCCAACGAGTGTTGCACGTCGCCTGACATGGCGGTGACATTGTGGGGGTGGCACATTTTCCATGGGGTCCGCTCTGGGCTCTGGTCTAAAGAAGACTTTCGGTGATAGAATACGGACCCCGAGCTTTCACCAGTCCCATGTGGTAGACGTTGACTGATGAACGCGATGGGGTGCTGCTGCGTAGGAATTACTGTTTTTGGTTTGCTCGTCCCAGCCCTGCCTTCATGAGACCGAAAGTTTTTTTAAAACCTTTTTCATGTCCTTCATATGCTTTGTGAGGTTTTTGTCAAAGAGCAGTAGGTCTGGCTCAGTTGCTGGGGTATGCACAATCCCGCAAATGTAGGATTTTTATAGCAGGTCTTATGATTTGTTTACGAAGGTTGTGGTCATCTCTGTATTTGTCCACGGAACGAGGAAAACGATGTGCTGGCTGTCGTCAGGCTTTTAACGGCCTCCTGCACGTGAGGTTTCCACGTAGCGGTCCACCACACCTAGCGGCTCTTCCTGTTCCTGCACCCCTTGCATACTCCCGAGATCTTCAGCCATTGTCCCCTGTTCTTGACCAGCCCAGTCCTGGTCACCAAAGCTACCCTCGGGTAAGGAGGAAGCAATGGACAGTGCACAAGGCACTGTGGAAGGAGTGCCTGAACTCCCCCTGCGAGAGCGCCCCTCACGAAGCGCGTCTCGCTGGAGCTCCTGCTCCAAGAGCTGCTCCATGCGGCTCAGGCGGCTGTCTCCCCTCCCCGGGTGGGTGGAGAGACGTCCCCGTCCGACAAGTCGGAGCCACCGGCCGGACGCCTCTTCCGTGGGTTTACTTCCAGCCCGCTGCTCAGGCGCTAGCGGGCTGGGCTCGGCACGGTGTCGGGGTATAGCGGAGCGCCCGGTAAGCGGTCCTACCGCCTTGTTGCTGCCCCCCCCCCCCCCAGATGGAACGCTCCTCCGTGGAGTCGAGCGGGGGACAGGTTTGTCTAAGAGCCTTTCTTCTCTGCCTGAAAGCAGAAGGCTCCCTGTGAAAGAAAAACCCGACCTCAGAGCTTACCTGACGGTCCGTTCTTTCACCTCCGTAGCGGGAGCGCCTGACTCCCGCTGCGCCGCTGTTGCTCTGCTGAACGTAATGCCGCGCATGCGTGCTGAGCGGGCTCTTCACGGAATCAGTCACGTGACTCCGAAGTAAAATTAGTAAGGGATTGAACACGCTTGATGCAGGAAACATGTTCCCGATGTTGGGAGAGTCCAGAACCAGGGGCCATAGTTTAAGAATAAGGGGTAGGCCATTTAGAACTGAGATGAGGAAAAAAATGTTTTCACACAGAGAGTTGTGGAATTCTCGGCCTCAGGAGGCAGTGGAGGCCAATTCAAAAGAGAGTTAGATAGAGCTCTTAGGGCTAGCAGAATCAAGGGATCTGGGGAGAAGGCAGGAACGGGATACTGATTGTGGATGATCAGCCATGATCACATTGAATGGTGGTGCTGGCTTGAAGGGCCAAATGGCCTACTCATGCACCTATTGCCTATGTATCCCTGGCCCATTAGCTTTCTGCCCAAACAGAGCAACTCTGCTCTATTTAACTAACCAATGTTTTTCAAAGCTCAATTCTAAGAGGCTTCCAGTGGATTGGAAAACTGTGAATATAACTTCCTTGACGGGAAGGGAGAGAAACAAAAAATGGGAAATTATGGACTAGTTAGCTTAACATCTGTTGTTGGGAGGATGCAGGAGGTCACCATCAAGAAATACATTGCTAATCATGTACCAAACCTTATTGTAATTAAAATAAGTAAAGATGGTTTTATAATAGGAAAATTGTGCTTGACAAATAAGCTAGAGTTCCTGCAGGATGTAACAAGCAGAGAAGATCAGGGGGAACCTTGTAATGCATTTGGACTTTAGAAAGTATTTGTAAAAGACGGCTGCACAAAGAGATCGAACTATGGGGATGTTAATGTGGAATGAAGTCTGGTTATTGCAGAGAAGGCAAAGGTAGGGAGTAAAAGTTGAAGTAGACAAATTTTATAAAGGCCGAAGAATCGAGGATTGATGAGGAACTGGCGCTGAAGAGAAGGTGAAGCCTAGGGCAGATCAGCCATGATCATATTGTGGGGGGGGGGGGGGGGGGGGGGGGGGGGGGGGGGGTGAGAGTGGGGGTGGGGGGGTGAGAGTCAGCCGACACAAAAGATATCTATCCATCAGGCATCGCTCGCTACACCACAAATAAGTTTGTTCAGTCGGTAGCCTTTGTGACATCTGTTATCCACACATCTGTTGCAGCCGTTTTTCAAACTTGCTCTTCTACTGGTGTGGTTCTCTGATGTTACTTGGGGTGTGACAGGATAATGATTTGATTTTGAAAATTCTCAATCAATCCCATCGTTTGATCAAAATGATGTGGGTACACTTGGATTAGGTTTGCTTTGTCTCATCTTCCGATCAGCATGTTATTTTGTTCTTAGTGTCATCTCCTCCATGGTGTAGTTTACATTCTGTGTGGGCCCCCTCACCTCTATTGCTTGCTACATTACCTGCCCCTCCTCTCTACCAGTATTCTCTTCACCTCCCCGCACCCCCCCCCCCCCCCCCCCCCCCCACAATCCGCCTGAAGAAGGGTCCCAGCCCAAAATGTCACCTATCCATGTTCTCCAGCGATGCTACCTGACCTGCTGAGCTACTCCAGCTCCTTGTGTCCTTTTGAGTAAACCAGCATCTGCACTTTCTTATTTCTTGGCCCAACGTTTAACTATTCCCTCTGGAATGCGACTCTGGACTGTCAAAGCTGCCACAACCAGACATAAAAACAGTTTTTATCCACGAGTAGTTGCTCTACTCAACAGCTAAAAATCTGTAGCCTCCCTTTGATCTGGTATTTTGTTGGTTCACATACTTGATCAATGGTGTTTTATCATTAATGATTTATTATTATTAATGTTTAGTGTTTTCTGAGTCATTCGTAAGTCACTGTATGTCATGTTGTTACTTGTGTGCGGAGCACCAAGGCATATTCCTTGTATGTGAATACTTGGTCCATAAACTTACTTACTTGCTTCTGATTTTGCTTATCTTCCATGGATTCAGTTACTCTTCCTTTGTCATTTCCTCTATCATTTCAAATCCCACTAGTTGAGCTTGCCGCAGATTCTGCAGTTTAATCGGGTATGCAGAGCATTTTTTTCTGTGAATGTCTTGCTGCCCACAGTTCCTGCATGGCAGAGAATTTCAGTGAATTGTGGATGCAGCCCAGGCGATCACACAAACCAACCTCTCTTCCATTGAAGATGGACACAAAAGCTGGAATAACTCAGCGGGTCAGACAGTGGCTCTGGAGAAAAGAATAGGTGACGTTTCAGGTTGAGACCCTTGTTCAGACTTCTTCAAGTTCAAACCATCATCTGCGGTTCCTTCCGACACACTTCCTTGCATTGACTCCATCTACACTTCACGCTGCCTTGGCAAGGCCAGCAGCATAATCAAGAACGAGTCTCACCCCGGACACTCTCTCTTCTTCACTCTCCCATCAGGCAAGAGGTACAGAAGTGTAAGAACGCGCACCTCCAGTTTAGGGACAATTTTGTCCCAGCTGTTATCAGGCTGTGAACCATCCTATCAACAACTAGAGAGGAGTCCTGAGCTACTATCTACCTCATTGGAGATCCTCAGACCATCTTTAATTGGACTTTACTGGACTTTATCTTGCACTAAGCATTATACCCTTTATTATGGATCTGTATACTGTGAATGGCTCGATTGTTGCCATGTATAGCCTTTCCGCTGTGGTTAGCACGCAACAAAAGCTTTTCCCTGTACCTTGCTACATGTGACAATAACCTAAACTAAACGTCATTATTTTCTCTATCTTCCCATCAACTGCCCCTGGATTCTATCACTTACCCACCCTGCAGGGGCAATTTACAGCAGCTAGCAAACCTGCATGTCTTCAGGATGTAGGTCGAAAAGCTTTGAAATCTCTGTACCTCTAATTTAACCTTTCATTCATTTTTTCCCATGTACCATTTCATACCTCTCCTTTCCCTCTCCCCTGACTCTCCGTCTGGAAGATGAGTCCCGAACCTATTCCTTTTCTCCAGAGTTGCTGCTTGACCCACTGAGTTACTCCAGCCTTCTGTGTCTGTCTTCGGTGTAAACCAGCATCTGTAGTTCCTTCCTACACATTTCCCCTTGTTCCTCCAGGGGAGGAACAAGGGGAAATGTGTAGGAAGGAACTACAGACTTTGGACTTTGGAACTTGATCCACTGATTAAATTTCAACTCAAAACGTCTTCTCAATTTTGCAAAGATCTTACCAGAATTTTTTATTTTCTTGACCGGTCCACTTTCCCAGCATAGATCCAATCCATTCCCTCCTGCTTCTGACAAGATACAGCTTGAATGCCAGCCTCAGTTTTACATATATTTTCCAGCCCATTCTCAATCTCCCAGCTCATTATGGGCTGGAACACAGCCATCCTTCACACACTCAGTGCCCACACTCACCACGAATTAGTGTTGACATTTCTAAAATAGAATTACATTTGGCGTTCGCCTGATTTCTTGTTGGCGTGGAGCGTCATTCATTGATCACTGCCAGCATGCTGCATCCTCTCGTGCCAAAAACCTCTTAATTGCTCTTTGAGATTCAAATCCGTTTATTTGTGTTGGTTTACAGATGACAGGACTTGTGCTCCCGAGAGACACAAAATATGTTCCCCACACAGAACATGGAGCAATAATGAGTGAAACACTGCGATGATGCAAACAGTTCACACGCATCTGTAGCTGCATAAAACTCTTCACTGGGGCCAGATTAGCAAATGCTTTGCCCTTGTGGATGTTATCAATACCCAAACACATCCTTAATTTACCCTTTTCGGAAGCCACACATTATTATAAGAATTTTCTCGGATAAACCGTCTTAGTTTAAAAGGAGCTCAGGGAGAGGGAGCTTGGTTAGTTTAAAGAGAGCACGGGCATCGTACCCCGATGGGTGGACAGGAAGTCCCAAATATGGGGGCAGGGAGTGTGTGGGATGGGGCCTCAGTTAGAGGGGGTGAGGATTGGGGACTAGGGTTGCCAACTTTCCTATTCCCAAATAAGGGACAAACCCCTGACGGCAATTCGTTGACCGACTCGGCCGTGGCTGGGTGAATGATGAGTTGGCCCGGGTGCTGGACTGCACACAAAACCCAGCCGGCGGGCCGGCCAGCTGAGGAGTTTTGATCCCGGGTGCCGGGGGCGTGCACAAAGTCTGGCACCCCATCCAGCTCATGAACCGATGATCGGCCATGAGAAGGAGGGGTGGCGGTGTCGGCGGTAAGCGAAGGTCCGAAGGTCGGACAACTGGCCGGGCTGCCGACCGACGGGGCCACGGGCGAGGTGCTGCTGCTGCACTCCACGGGCTGCATTGTGACGGGACGGGTGAGGAAGTGCCGGACGCGGCGCTCCAACCCGACAGTCCCCTCGATTCGAGTAGTAGCAGTCAAATACGGGACAAGGGCGGTCCCTTATGGGAAAAACCTATTTAGCCCAAAATACAGGATGTTCCAGCTAATACAGGACAGTTGGCAACCCTACTGGGAGCCCAGTGAGAGGGCAGAGAGTGGGGGGGATTGGGGCTCCAGTGTGGGGGTAGAAAGACGTGAGAGGGTAGGAGATGTGGGGAAATGGGCGGAAATCCTGGAGGGAGCGGGGGTGCGCGTCCCCCCCATATCCCCCCCATGCTTTGAGAGGTTGGGGACAATCCCCCCCCATGTTTTGTAATCCAGACTTTATTAGACGCTTTCTAAGGGCTGAATCGGCCCGTTCAAGTGGCCTTTCAGCACCCGGCGTGGCTTAAAATCAAACTGCTGCATCGAGGCGATCGAGGCTCCCGATATTGAAGCCCCCGCCAGCTGATGAAAGACCCCGTGAACGGGCCGATTCAAGCCCCACGACTCGGGGCGGACGAAGCTGCTGTTGCTGGAGTCCGGAGTAGGTCACCAACCAGGTCCCCTCCCGATGTTACCGTCCACAGGGCTCACGGCCGAAGCCTCTCGTGTGTGTGTGCGCATGCGCGCGCGCACGGACGCCAAGAAATTGTGTCTCTCCCCCCCCCCCCCCCCATGTTTTGATAGATATTTCCGTGCCTGGTGGGGACTGGGGCCTCAGTCAGTTGCAAGTGAGTACGTTGAATGTGACCAGGTGACCCAGATGCCAAACCATCAGATACTAGGACATTGAAGTTTACTTAATTCTTGCTAAAATCTGACGCTCTTCCTCTAGGTCTTCTTCAGTAGGACTTCCAATGCCATTTGATATAATCTGTGCTCGCACTCCCTGGATCAGGGCTCTGCAGGAAACCCACAATGGATGCCGTCACGTACAGTGGGTGGCTATAATCACCAAGCTGTTCCAGCAAAGGTGTGTCTGAACTGTAGCTCAACATTGCACCGTAGCTCCATTTTGGTAGACTTCACATTGTGGTATTTGGACTTGTGTTTAAAAGTTTCTGTTTAGTTTCATTCAGTTTAATTTTTAATTTAGAGATACAGCGTATAAAACAGACCCTTGAGTCCACGCCAACCAGCGATCCCCGAACACTTTCACCGTCCTACACACTGGGACAATTTACAATTATACCAAGCCAATTAGCCTCCAAATCTGTGGAGTGTGGGAGAAACCTCGGAGCAGGTCACGGGAAGAACGTACAAACTCCGTACAGACAGCACCCATAGTCAGGTTCGAACCCGGGTCTCTGGCGCTGTAAGGCAGCAATTTTACTGCTGCGCCACTGTGCCACCCTGTGCTAGGAGCTGTTAATTGGGATGTCTTATTTGCGCCACATATCCGCATTAAAGTACTCTACTTGGTTCGTCTTGATGTATGTTTTAGACTTGCAGACTGAAATATTAGTGGAAATACGGGTGTTGCGTTTTCCATTCTCTGGATGTGAGTGGACCTTGAGCCCTTTTACTGGGGTTCAGTCCTGAAGGTTTCGAGATATCTAGGGATTTGGGGCTGTTAATGAGTCCTCTGGGTTTCAGTCTCCCTTGTGATATGGGCTTCTTTAAATGGAAAACTGGAAGATAATAATGTGAAGGATGGAATCGCAGATGCTGGTTTAAACTGAAGATAGACACAAAAAGCTGGAGTAACTCAGCGGCACATTGACGTATCGGGTCGAGACCCTCCTTCAGTTCGGTTTGAAGAAGGGTCTCGACCTGAAATGTCACCCATTCCTTCTCTCCAGAGATGCTGCCTGTCCCACTGAGTTACTCTAGCGTTTTGTGTCTATCTTAGATAATAATGTGAGTCTGAAGAAGGGTCTTGACCTGAAATATCATCTATTCCTTTTCTGCAGAGGTGTTGTCTGTCCCGCTGAGTTACTCCAGCATTTTGCGTCTCTCTTTGGTGTAAACCAGCATTTGTAGTTCCTTCCTTCAGATAATAATGTGAAATGGGTTCTTTCCCTGAGGGTTTTCTGAACTAGGCCATTGTGCTGATCGGAGCAGGAGAGCAAGCAAGGTACGGTAAATAATGAGGTAATAATGGGGCATTTGGATAGCAGTAAAAGGATTAGTCCAAGTCAACATGGATTTATGAAAGGAAAATCATGCTTGACTAATATTCTGGAATATTTTGAGGATGTGACAAGTAAAATGGATGAAGGGGTGCCAGTGGATGTCGTGTATCTAGACCAGGGATGGGGAACCTTTTCATGTTGGAATGCTGAATTGGTAGCTGTAATCTAATAAGGCCGCATCCAAGAAACTTCAATTAGATATACTTCAAAATGTACATTGTTTTGTAAAATTCTACTACTATGTACTAACTTCAAGAAAAAGAAAAAAAATTGTTAATTCTAAAGTTAATTAACCTTTTAAAGACTTTGGTGTGACTCCCTTTTGTGGGAAAGCATTTGAATATTTGGTTGCAACATGGAGGTACGCAGTTTCAGCTGATCTTCTAGATGGGTATCCATCATTTGTGACCTTAACGGCATCTTGATTTGGGCTAGATAGAAGAATGTAGATTTGCAGCTATGTGGATGAAAAGCAAGAAAGCATTTTTCATGCATGTCAAAGTTAACATACATTCTAGAGTTGCATTACAACTAAATCATGAGCATAACAGATGTGAAAATAGCCCTCATGACTTACTACTGTTTTAATTGTGGCCATTAGTCGGGGAGGATTATTTCATTGAATCTTCTTTTACTCTTTGGTTTTTTAAATACGTTCATTTTAAGATTTAAATAAAAATAATAAAAGATGAACAAACATTTTTCTACAAAATTTTGATTCATTCAAAAGGCCGCACTTTATGGCCTAGAAGGCCGCATGCAGCCTTAAGGCCGCAGGTTCCCTACCCCTGATCTAGACTTTCAGAAAGCCTTTGATAAGGTCCCGCACAGGAGGCTGGTGACTAAAATTAGAGCACATGGTATTGGGGATAGGGTGTTGGCATGGATAGAAAATTGGTTGGCAGACCGGAAGCAAAGAGTAGGAGTGAACGGGTCCTTTTCAGAATGGCAGGCAGTGGCGAGTGCAGTGCCGCAAGGCTCGGTGTTGGGGCCGCAACTGTTTCCCATATATATTAATGATTTGGAAGAGGGAATTAGGAGCAACACTAGCAAGTTTGTGGATGACCAAAAGCTGGGTGACAGTGTGAACTGTGAAGAGGATGTTAGGAGGTTACAGAGTGACCTGGACAGGTTGAGTGAGTGGGCAGATGCGTGGCAGATGCAGTATAATATAGATAAATGTGAGGTTATCCACTTTGGCGGCAAAAACAAGGGGGGTGATTATTATCTCAATGGGGTTAGGTTAGGTAAGGGAGAGGTGCAGCGAGACCTGGGCGTCCTTGTACACCAGTCACTGAAAGTTGGCGTGGAGCTACAGCAGGCAGTGAAGAAAGCTAATGGAATGTAGGCCTTCATAACAAGAGGATTTCAGTATAGAAGTAAAGAGGTTCTTCTGCAGTTGTATAGGACTCTAGTGAGACCACATCTGGAGTATTGTGTACAGCTTTGGTCTAATTTGAGGAAGGACATCCTTGTGATTGATCCCTGGGATGGCGGGACTGTCATATGAGGAAAGATTGAATAGACTAGGCTTGCATTCACTGGAGTTTAGAAGGGTGAAGGGGGATCTTATAGAAACATATGAAATTATAAAAAAGGACTGGACAAGCTAGATGCAGGAAAAATGTTCCCAATATAGGGCGAGTCCAGAATCAGGGCCCACACTTAGAATAAAGGGGAAGCCATTTAAGACTGAGGTGAGAAAAAACGTTTTCACCCAGAGAGTTGCGAATTTGTGGAATTCCCTGCCACAGAGGGCAGAGGAGGCCAAGTCTCTGGATGGATTTAAGAGAGAGTTAGATAGAGCTCTAGGGGCTAGTGGAATCAAGGGATATGGGGAGAAGGCAGGCACGGATTATTGATTGGGGACCATCAGCAATGATCACAATGAATGGCGGTGCTGGCTCGAAGGGCCGAATGGCCTCCTCCTGCATCTATTTTCTATGTTTCTATGTAAAGGGAGTCTTTAGTTCAGCTATTCAGCTGCAGTGAAGATTTGTGATAAGGTTTCTGCACCTGGTCAGTTATTTGACCAATTAAATTAATAAACACGAGGAATTTTATTTTGTATCAATTTGACTTTTCATTTCGTACAATTGAGGAATACTTGTTTCAATTCACTGAAGCTTTTTGGTCCCCTGACTACAGTAAGGTATGGCCATTGTGGTATTTAATAGTTTCAGTTTTCTAGTTTCACTAGTTTACTAGTGGACTAGTTTCAAAGTCGTCTTGTTGAGTCTCATTGTCTGTAACTCATTTTCCCCTAGCCCCAGCTAACAATGGCCTGTTTCCTTTACCATTGCATAACTTTCATTCATTGTTCTATATCTCTCTACATCTCTCGTTTCCCTTTCCCCTGACTCTCAGTCTGAACGAGGGTCTCAACCCGAAACGTCACCTATTCCTTTTTTCCAGAGATGCTGTCTGACCCGCTGAGTTACTCCAGTTTTTTGTGTCTATCTGTGGTCTGTAGCCTGTTTCCCTGCTTGCTTTGGCACACAAATGCCATGAGGATACTTAATCCCAGCACTGTGTTCTCAGTGCTCTCCATCATCCTATTTATGTTGCGGAAGTGGCGGCATAATACGGTGCAGCTGTTGTGCATTTCAAACATGCTGCTAAAACCAAGGGTCCGATTCAGAGACGTACAATCACAGTACTGTGCATTCATCGAGTCAGCACAGCAGCAGTTAAATTTGTGACTGTGCAGCTAGTGAGATCGTTCCATTCTCCACTCCCGTCGCCCCTGGCACCCCCATCCCCAGTTAGGGAGTGAAATTGAATGCGATAATAAGCTTTTAGTTTGAGTATTACAAGAATGAAACACAGTCAAGTCAGGGTGGCACGGTGGTGCAGCGGTAGAGTTGCTGTCTTACAGCGCCAGAGATCCGGGTTCCATCCTGTCTGTACGGAGTTTGTACGTTCTCCCCGAGACTGCGTGGGTTTTCTCCGGGTGCTCTGGTTTCCTCCCACATTCCAAAGACGTGCAGGTTTGTAGGTTAATTTGGCCTCGGTAACAGTTGTAAATTGTCTCTATTTTGTAAGATGATGTTAGTAGACGGAGATCGCTGGTCAGCTCAGACTCAGTGGGCCGAAGGGCTGTATCTCTAAACTAAACTAAACGTCTAAAATGGGATGTGCATGTATGGCACAAACTGCAAGAATGTATTTGTTGACATTGTTAGTGCACCCACACTAAATGCCTTTCATGTTTAAAGAGAAATTGGAGACTATAGTTCAATCATCTCCCCTGAAGCTGCAACTAATGAGATCTCTTAAACACACTTAGCCCAGGGGGAATGCCACATGAACCAACCCCTTTGGGCGGCACAGTGGCACAGCTGGTAGAGACCACGGGTTGATCCTGACTTTTGCCGGTTGTCTGTGTGGAGTTTGCATGTGATCGTGTGGGTTTTCTCCGGCTGCTGCGGTTTCTTTCCACATCTCAAAGATGTGCGAGTTTGAAGTTTAGTTTATTATTGTCACGTGCGCCGAGGTACAGCGAAATACTTTCCGTTGCGTGCTACCCAGTCAAAGGAACGACAACGTGATTGCAATCAATCAAACTGACCACAGTGTACAGATAAGTGTTAGATAAATTACGATTTGAAGAAAGGTCCAAAGTCTCCAATGAGGAAAATGGGAAGTCAGGACCGCTCTCTAGCTGCTGAGAGGACAGTGCGGTTGCCTGTTAACAGCTGGAAAGAAACTGTCCCTGAATCTGGAAGTACGCATTCTCGAACATCTGTCCCTCTTACCTGATGGGAGAGGGGAGACGAGGGAGAGGCCAGGGTGCGACTGGTCCTTGATTATGCTGAGGCAGCGTTAAGTGTCGATGGTGTCAATGGAAGGGAGGTTGGTTTGTTTGATGGTCTGGGCTACGTCCACAACTCTCTGCAATTTCTTGGGGCCTTGGATGGAGCTGTTCCCAAACTATGCTGTGATACATCCCGATAAAATGTATTGTACAGCGCATCTGTAGAAGTTAGGGACATGCTGAATTTCCTAAGCCCCCTAAGGAAATAGAGGTGTTGATGTGCTTTCTTGACCATAGCTTCGATGTGGCTGCTCCAGGTCAAATTTCTGGTGATATTTATTCCTAAGAACATGTAGCTTTCAACCTTCCCTAGATTCACAGGCTTCTGCCCAGAGTGTGTACGGAGTGGATGTGAAAGGTGGATAAAATGGAACAAGTGTGAAGGGTGATTGATGGTCGGCATGGACTTAGTGGGCTGAAGGGCCTGTTTCCATGCTGCATCTCTAAAACTAAGGACAGCACGGTGTCGCAGCGGTAGAGTTGCTGCCTTATAGCGCCAGAGACCCAGGTTCAGTCCTGACTACGGTTGCTCTCTGTATGGAGTTTGTACATCCTCCCTGTGACCTGCATGGGTTTACTCCGGGTGCTCCGGTTTCCACACACACTCCAAAGACCTATGTAGGTTAATGTACCGGGTGATCGCTGGTCAGCATAGACTCGGTGGGTTGAAGGCCCTGTTTCCACGCTGTATGTCTAAAGTCTAAAAGGCTTCTATAAAAATTGCTCCTTGAGCATTTGACAGCACTGGGCCTGTACTCGTTGGAGTTTAGAAGGTTGAGGGGGGACCTCATTGAAACTTACAGAATAATGAAAGGCATAGATAGAGTGGATGTGGAGAGGATGTTTCCACTGGTGGGAGAGACGAGGAGGTGTCAGAGGAGGTCTTTAGTCAGAGGGGAGTGAATGTGTGGAACTCATTGCCAAAGAGGGCTGTGGAGGCCAAGTCAGTGGATATTGTTAAGGCAGAAATAGACAAATTCTTGATATGATCGGATGTCTAGAGTTATGGGGAGGAGGCAGGAAACAGGATTAGGAGGCAGAGATCAGCCATGATTGAATGGCAGAGTAGACTCGATGGGCCGAATAGCCTAATTCTACTCCTATAACACAGAGAGCGCCACCATCTGTCTCTGCATTTCCTTTCTGACTGCTGGTATTCCTTCATCATGCGGGGATCGCTGGTCGGTGGGCCGAAGGGCCTGTTTCCATGCTGTATCTCTGAACTAAACTAATGCCTTCACTTGAGTTTCTTTCAAATTGGCTTTACATCAGCATGGGTGTTTTTGGTAGCTTTTAACTCATTTTTACTGCATTGATATCAACCTACTTAATCACACTGAATTATTTGTCCTCGTATAAGATGAGGCACCTTTGATCGTTAAAAAACTAGGAATTCAACTTCCTACAAACCACTCTAGAATAGTGTGAGATGCAAATCTGCATTTTCTACAAAGTCAATTGATCTGAAAGGAGCCTTTAATTTCTTCAGTCAAATATCCAAACCCAAGGCCAGCTAGTAATTGACGGCAATTTAGTAGATTTACTAACATTTAGTTCATACTGTATTTATAAAATAAACCCACTGCCATTTAACTGTCTGATCAAATTGATTTTCGGACATATTAGGAGTAACACTAAGTTGTAGAATTAACACAGGCACTCATGAGTTGGGAAGCACAGCTGGCTGATGTTTCTCGGCATTTTGGAACTCTTTCTACATCCTGTTTTGGACATGTCTAGAATGTGCATGTTCTCATTTGTGAAAGTAAAGAGCAGCTGGAAGTTGTTTTGTGCAACAAAGTAGAAAGAGCATTCATATGTATCTTACATATTTTTTATGTTGGACGTCACACCAATCTTCTGCTCCGACCAATTAACTGGATATAATGCAGTCAGTAAGCATTAAGGTGCAATCTGCTGTTTTTATTCAGCAGTTTCATCTGATATGGCAATTGCCATTTATTAATATGAGAAAGGATAGGTGATAGCCACCCCCTCCATAAAGTTATTCCCATTCCGATATTGTACAACTTTGTATAAAAGCAGCCCTGTCTCCTAATCACGTGATCTTCAGAAGGGGCAAATAATAAGACGACTTTAGAGACTCAGCACGGAAATAGGTCCTTCGGGTCACCGAGTCCGTGCCTTTCAGCGAACACCTCGTACACTTGCACTATCCTACATGCTAGGGACAATAGACAATAGGTGAAGGAGTAGGCCATTCGGCCCTTCAAGCCAGCACCGCCATTCAATGTGATCATGGCTGATCATCCCCAATCACTACCCCATTCCTGCCCTCTCCCCATATCCCCTGACTCAGCCATTTTCAAGAGCCCTATCTAGCTCTCTCTTGAAAGCATCCAAAGAACCCGCCTCCACCTCCCTCTGAGGCAGAGAATTCCACAGACTCACCACTCTCTGTGAGAAAAAGTGTTTCCTCGTCTCCATTCTAAATGACTTACTCCTTATTCTTAAACTGTGTCCCCTGGTTCTGGACTCCCCCAACATCAGGAACGTGTTTCCTGCCTCTAGCGTGTCCAAACCCTTAATAATCTTATATGTTTCAATGAGATATCCTCTCATCCTTCTAAACTCCAGAGTATACAAGCCCAGCTGCTCCATTCTCTCAGCAAATGACAATTTACAATCTTACCAAAGCCAATTTAACCTACAAACCTGCACGTTTTTGGGATTAGGGAGGAAACCAGAGCACTTGGGGAAAACCCACGCGGTCATGGGGAGAATGTATAAACTCCGTACAGTCGGCACCGTAGCCAGGATTGAACTCGGGTCCATGGCGCTGTAAGGCAGCAACTTTACCGCTGCGCCACCGTGCAGCCCTAACTTAGAAAAGTCTCAAAACGTTCATTCTGACTCCTGCAGGCAAATAAAAACCCTGCAGTAACTGAAGAACATCACCAATCCCGATTACGTTTGTATGATTTGGCAGGGCTTTTCTCCCTCAATTACATCATTTCCAAATCCTCCACCACTGACATCCTGGGAATAAATCATTGGCCCAGTTATACAAGTTCCATGGCTTCAAGTGCAAGCTGGATATTCATCACTCAGGGTAGGGGAATCGAGAACCAGAGGACATATGTTTAAGATGAAATGGGCAAGATTAGGGGTAACATGTTCACTCAAAGAGTGTTCGGTATATGGAATATGCTGCTAGAGGATGTAGTTGAGGCAGGTACTGGAACAGCGTTTATATAACACTTGTACAGGCACATTGACAGGAAAGGTTTAGAGAGAATGTTTAAGAAGGAACTGCAGATGCTGCAAAATCGAAGGTAGACAAAGATGCTGGAGAAACTCAGCGGGTGAGGCAGCATCTATGGTGCGACGAAAATAGGCAACGTTTCTGAAGAATACAATAGACAATAGGTGCAGGAGTAGGCCATTCGGCCCTTCGAGCCAGCACCGTCATTCAATGTGATCATGGCTGATCATCCCCAATCAGTACCCCGTTCCTGCCTTCTCCCCATATCCCCTTTTTTAAGAGCTCTATCTAGCTCTCTCCTGAAAGCAACCAAAGAACCTGCCTCCATCGCCCTCTGAGGCAGAGAATTCCACAGACTCACCACTCTCTGCGAGAAAAAGTGTTTCCTCGTCTCCGTTCTAAATGGCTTACTCCTTATTCTTAAACTATGGCCCCTAGTTCTGGACTCACCCAACATTGGGAACATGTTTTCTGCCTCGAGCGTGTCTAAACCCTTAACAATCTTATATGTTTCAATTTGATACCCTCTCATCCTTCTAAACTCCAGAGTGTACAAGCCCAGCTACTCCATTCTCTCAACATATGACAGCCCCGCCATCCCGGGAATTAACCTTGTAAACCTACGCTGCACTCCCTCAATAACAAGAATGTCCTTCCTCAAATTAGGGGACTAAAACTGCACTACTCCAGATGTGGTGTCACTAGGGCTCCAGCACTAGGGCTCCACTCATTTCTCCAGCATTTTTGTCTACCCAAGGTTTAGGGGCCAAATGTGGGCAAAATGTAGGCAAGTGGGCCTAGCTTAATTGGGCAACTTGGTCGGCATGGACAAGTTGGGCCGAAGGGACCTTTTCTGTGTAGTATGACTACAACTCAAAGGACGTTCTTTTAGGAAGGAGATGAGGAGAAATTTCTTTAGAGAGTGTTGAATCTGTGGAATTCTTTGCTACAGAAGGCTGTCGAGGCCAAGTCAGTGGATATTTTTAAGGCATAGATAGATTCTTGATTAGGACATGTGTCGGAGGTTATAGGGAGAAGGCTGGAGAATGGGGTTAGGAGGGAGAGATAGATCAGCCATGAATGAATGGCGGAGTAGACTTCAATGACCTAATTCTACTCCTATTCCTTGTGACCTTATGACCTTCTTGACCTGTGTCTTTTCCACTACCCACTGTCTGCAAGGTTCAACCTGCGAGCATCAAGTAACTTCCACTAGTCAGTTTATCAATACTCAAGAAGCTCAAATTAGAACTAGCTGCTTGCCTTTTAAACTCCTGAAGGATATAAAAGTGAGTAGATGAATGAGGCCAGCAATGGATAGAGTATAACTCAAATAATATTTGAAAAGATAACTCACAAAGTTGTTGCTGTCTATAAGGGGTTTGAATGTTCTCTCTGGGACCATGTGGATTTTCTCCAGATGCTCCAGTTTCCTCCCATATTCCAAAGACGTGCAGGTCTGTAGGTTCATTGGTTTCTGTAAATTGACCTGGTGTGTCCGGATAGAACTACTCTTTAGGGATCGCTGGTCGGCGTGGACTTGGTGGGGTTAAGGGCCTGTTTCCACGCTGTATCTCTAAACTAAACTGATTGTACCACAGGCATTTGTACTGGAGCTTCAGCTAGTCACAATATGAATCAGTGACCTGGATGTAAAGATGATTTAATGCAATGTAGTAGCTGATACAAAGCTGGAAGAGAAAGTTAGCTATGTGGAGCACACACAGGTCCTGGCTATTTGGAAGGTAGCAAATTGAATATAAAATGGCACTTTGATAAGAATTTAAAAAAACTAAATTTTGAGAAACTATTTGTTGGTGTATAGAGAAGACATTGCTGTGCTGGTTTGTGGAATTCAGAAAGTAACCTACAGGTACTGCGAATAACTTGCAAGGCAAATCATATGTTGGCTTTTATTGTGTGCGGTTGGATTGCCAAATGTGAGGAGATTTGCTGAGGTTGTAGAGGGCATTTGTGAGATCTTTGTTATGATCACCGTGGGCATGCTGCTGTTCTGTCACCGAGGATGAGCTTGCCATTTTTGTAACCTGGACTCTTGGTTGCAAGATGTAGAGATTGCCATATGATGTGAGATTGAAAGTTAAAATATCCAGACCCTGGATTTCCAAAACAAAAGCAGAAAATAAAGTATTCAATTCAATTCAGGTCAGGCAGCATCTGTGGGGAAAGGAACAGAGTTAATGCCGAAGATAGACAGATGAAGCTGGAGTATCTCAGCGGGACAGGCAGAGAAGGAATGGATGTCGTTTCAGGTCGAGACCATTCTTCGGACTCGACCCAAAATGTCACCCATTCCTTCTCTCCAAAGAAGGGTCTTGAAACCCGAAACGTCACCCATTCTTTTTCTCCAGAGAAGGGTCTCGACCTGAAATGGGACCCATTCCTATCTCCACAGAAAGGTGTTCACCCGAAACATCATCCATTCCTTCCTTCCAGAGTTGCAGTCTGACCCGCTGAGTTACTCCAGCGTTTTGTGTCTATTTTCGGTATAAACCTGCATCTGCAGTTCCTGCCTACACATCCTTAAACGACGGTAATGCTTCATGTCGGAGTCTCTTCCACAGTTGTTGTCTGACCTGCTGAGTGTTTAAAGCATTTTTGATTTCTCATTACAAAGAAATTGGGTAAGGTTTGGCCCTTTGGCGTAGGGTGCGATGCCTGGCCCGGCAGTGATCTCCGCACACACTCGCAGTAGGGTAAACTCATGTGGTGTATTCTATTTACTCTGGTAAGAAAGGACACTGTACCTCACTGTCAGAGCGTATGTGCAATGAAGCTGGCGATCTCGGCCTTGTCCCAGCAGCTCAGTCTTGGTCTTCGAAGGAGGAGTCGTAGTGATCACATGCTTCTTCCTGCATTTCACCCTTGCCTTGAGAGTAGGCGCTGACGGTGCAGGTTTCTTCCTGGCAGCTGAGCCTTGGGCTTGAAGAGCCCAGCACTAATCAAACAGTCTGAAACATAGAAAATAGGTGCATGAGTAGGCCATTTAGCCCTTCGTCCAGCACCGCCATTGCTGATCATCCTCAATTAGTACCCCGTTCCTGCCTTCTCCCCATATCCCTTGATTCCGCTATCCCTAAGAGCTCTATCTAACTCTCTTTTGAATGCATCCAGTGAATCGGCCGCCACTGCCTTCTGAGGCAGAGAATTCCACAAATTCATAGCTCTGTGTGAAAAGGTTGTTCCTCATCTCAGTTCTAAATGGCCTATCCCTTATTATTAAACTGTGGCCCCTGGTTCTGGACTCCCCCAACATCGGGAATATGTTTCCTGCATCTACCGTGTCCAATCCCTTATTATATAAGGGATTGGACACGTTTCTATAAGATGCCCTCTCATCCTTCTAAATTCCAGTGAATACAAGCCCAGTCGCTCCATTCTTTCATCATATGACAGTCCCGGCATCGCGGGAATTAACCGCGTGAACGTACGCTGCACTCCCTCAACAGCAATAATGTCCGCCCTCAAATTAGGAGACCAGAATTGTACACAATACTCCAGGTGCGGTCTCACCAGGGCCCTGTACAACTGCAGTAAGACCTCCTTGCTCCTCAACCCCAATCCTCTCGCAATGAAGGCCAACATGCCATTAGCTTTCTTCACTGCCTGCTGGATCTTTATGCTTACTTTCAGTGACTGATGTACAAGCACACCCAGGTCTCGTTGCAACTCCCCTTCTCCCAATCTGACACCCAAGATGTTCTTGCCACCAAAGTGGATAACCTCGCATTTATCCACATTATACTGCTCCTGCCATGCTTCTGCCCACTCACCGAACCTATCCAAGTCACCCTGCAGCTTCATAGCATCCTCCTCACAGCTCGCACTATCACCCAGCTTTGTGTCATCCGCAAACTTTGAGATGTTACATTTAATGTCCTCGTCTACATCCTTAATATATATTGTAAACTACTGGGTTCCCAGCTCCGAACCTTGCGGCACCCCACTAGTCACTGCCTGCCATTTGAAAAGGACCCGTTAATTCCTACTCTTTGCATTCTGTCTACCAACCAGTTTTTTATCCATGTCAATACCCTATCCCCAATACCATGTGCTCTAATTTTGCACACTAATCACTCGTGTGGGACCTTGTCAAAGGCTTTTTGGAAGTCCAGATACACTACATCCACTGGCTCTCCCTTATCCATTCTACGTGTTACATCCTCAAACAATTCCAGTAGATTAGTCAAGCATGATTTCCCCTTCATAAATCCATGCTGGCTTTGACCAATCCTGTCACTGCTTTCCAAATGCGCTGCTATAACATCTTTAATAATTGACTCGAGCATCTTCCCCACTACTGATGTAAGGCTAACTGGTCTATAATTCCCCGTTTTCTCTCTCCCTCCTTTCTTAAAAAGTAGAGTTACATTGGCTACCCTCCAGTCCACAGGAACAGATCCATAGTCGAGAGAACATTGGAAAATGATCACCAATGCATCCACGATTTCTAGGGCCACCTCCTTGAGTACTCTGGGTGCAGACCATCAGGCCCTGGTGATTTATCTCCCTGTCCCAACAGTTTGCCTAACACCATTTCCTGACTAATGTCGATTCCCTTCAGTTCCTCCCTCCTACTAGATCCTCGATCGCCTAGTAGTTCCAGAGATTGTTTATGTCCTCAGTGAAGACAGAACCAAAGTACTCATTTAACTGTTTGACCATTTCTTTATTTCCCATTATAAATTCACCTGTCTCTGACTGTAAGGGACCTACATCGTTTTCACTAATCTTTTCCTTTTTACATATCTAAAGAAGCTTTTAGAGTCAATTTTTATATTCCCCGCAAGCTTTCTTTCATGCTCTTCCCCCCCCACCCCCCTCTTAATTAACACCTTTGTCCTCCTCTGTTGAGTTCTAAATTTCTTCCAGTCCTCTGGTTTGCCGCTTCTTCTGGCCAATTTACATGCCTCTTTTAACACTATCCTCGATTTCCCTCGTCAGCCATGGTTGAGCCATCTTCCCAGTTTTATTTTTTCGCCAGACATGGATGAACAATTTCTGGAGTTCATCCATGCGGTCTTTAAATTTTTGCCATTGCATCTCCACTGTCAACCCTTTAAGTATAATTTGCCAGTCTTTCCTAGCCAATTCCCGTCTCATATCTTAAAATCTCCTTTATTCAAGTTCAGGACCCTAGTCTCGGAATTAACCTTGTCACTCTCCATCCTAATGCAGAATTCCACCATATTATGGTAATTGTTGCCCAAGGGGCTTTGCACAACAAGATCACTAACTAATCCTTCCTCATTACACAATACCCAGTCTAGGATGGCGTGCCCTCTAGTTGGTTCCTCTACATATTGGTTTAAAAACGCATCCCGTATACATTCCAGAAATCCTCCTCAGCACTGTTACCAATTTTGTTGGCCCAATCTATACCTAGATTCCCTTCCCCTTCCCAGCTCTCCCACACCTACCGCCTCCGCCTCTTCCTTTATTTAACACCCGCCCCCCCACATCAGTCTGAAGAAGGGTCTCAACCCGTTGCCTATTCCTTCGCTCCATAGATGTTGCCTCACCCGCTGAGTTTCTCCAGCATATTTGTCTACCTTACATGTAGATTAAAGTCACCCAGAAGAAGGATCCCAACCCAAAACATCGCCTATTCATTTCCTCCAGAGATGCTGCCTGACCCACTGACTTACTCCAGCACTGTAATGCGCCCTTTTAAATTGCCGCTCGGGGATGAATAAAGTGCTTGATTGATTGATTGACTGTTTTTTGTACACCAGCATCTGCAGTTCCTTGCGTTCAGTATATATATATATTAATGAGTAGAAACATGGAAATGCAAATGCTGGGTTACAAAAAAAGGATACAAAAAGTGGCAGAGTAACTCAGCGGGTCATCCCTGGAGATTGTGGATAGGTGACATTTCGGCTTGGGTCCTACTTCAGTCTAATTGTAATGTGGGGGTGGGGATGGGGGGGGAGAGGTGAAAGAAAGGTAGAAGTGAGGAGAGGCAAAAAAAAGTATAGCAAATACTAGGTTGGACAAAGGCCAGCGATGGGGGAAAAAAAAGTGTGAGACAAAAGGATATTCACAAAACAAGTAGCTTTTGTCTGAAGAAGGGTCTTGACTTGAAACGTCACCCACTTCTTCTCTCCAGGGATGCTGCCTGCCCTGCTGAGTTACTCCAGCATTTTGCGTCTATCTTCGGTGTAAGTGTAAATCAGCATCTTCAGTTTTTTCCTACACATACTAGCTTTTGAAATCGACTGGTCTTTTCCCTCACTTGGTTGGCTGGTGGATTGTAGATGAGTGCTGGTAAATTACCCATAGCCGTGGGTATTCTGCATGGGGTAGTTTGGAAAGTGACTGTGATAGTTTTTTGTTTAATCTTAGCATCAGGCCTTGCTTTTTTTTGCATGGAAGGTGTGAGATACTTTGGTTTAATGTGCAAACACCCAAAAGCTGCGTCTTTTAACAATGGAGTCTCGGCTTCTGTGGTTGCATTGTGTCCCCACAGCGGCCCCTCCTGTAGACCTCCCCTCCTGCTGCCTGCACGCAGACTGTCATCAGACTGCAGGCTGGCAGACAGAGAAGGCATTAGGCTACAGCTCACTTGATTCCTACCGCGTAACAGACCACGGCCGTGTGACTTAAAATGGATAACATTTAAAGTTAAATAAAAATCACGTCACGGTTAAATAAATTCTCACGGCAAACCGAAAAAAGTTACACAGAAGAAACTCCCCCCAATATATGCACCCACGATATCAAAGATTAAATACATTCCTTGTTTCAAGAATGAAGAGTGTTTTATTGTCATATGTCCCAGATAGAACAATGACATTTTTACTTGCTGCAGCACCAACAGAATGTGTAAACATAGTACACTGTAAACAATATAATAAACGAGAACAAACAGTTCAGTGGATGTATACACATACATACGCACTATCGAGCTTCTGCTGTTGGAATAACTTAGGTCACGCACAGTGGACACACACATGCATACATATATATAAAAAACAAACAATAATAACAGTAATAGTCTATGTAGTTCACTGATTTGAGGTTGTAGTGTTTGATAGCCTAATGGCTGTAGGATGGGATGGGATCACCAGAGGATAGGAATAAAAAGCGATGGGAAAAGTTCACCACAAAACAAAAAGATCACTAGGTGAGCATAGTGGAGAGACTTGGGATGGGTGGAGGGCGGTGTCGACAATGTAGCATTTGAAGAGAATATTGTTCATCATTTTCTGATGTAAACAACACAATTGTAGTTCCAGTGGGCATCACACTAACTGAAAATACCATTATCTTTCTGGAATTCCCAACAAATAATTTGCTGGCATTATTGACCTGACTGTGATTTCTGCAGTTTAGCCTTGGTTCACCTTATCATCTTGCTTGTGTTGCTGCAAATAGTTAAGGAATATCTAAACACTGCTGCCTGGCAGAGTAAAACAGGACATCCCGGATATCTTTGACCACCTCCGTCTTCTGCAAGTGCCCTCAGGTTTGGAGGAAGGAGGTTACAAACTCAACAACTGCTGCAGTGTGCGTAGGATATTAACCAGAGCTATGTCTGGAGTCATAGAAACATAGAAAATAAGTGCAGGAGTAGGAGTAGGCCATTTGGTCCTTCGAGCCTGCACCGCCATTCAATATGATCATGGCTGGCTATTGTCATCCTGGCTACCGAGTTCAAAAGCGTATTTATTCTCAAAGTGGGCTATGAAGTTTAAAAAAAAATCAAAATAGACTTTATTCGAATTAAAAATATGTACAAAAACAAGAACTGTGCAAAATTCTCTTTCTCCTCCTGCACCCACCCCACCTCCACCACCCACCCCCCCCCCCACCCCACCCCCACCACCTATCCAAGTTCTCCAGAGAAACTGCCTGACCCGCTGAGTTACTCCAGCACTCTGTGTCCCTTTGTGTAATAACCAGCACCTGCAGTTCCTTGTATCCTAATTGTAGCCCATGGTTGGTAACCAGAGAAATTATTGATGATGGATCGAGAATTAATTTTATGAGCAGATTCAGCTTTTATTGTGCAGTTGTTGCCTTATAAGTGGATAGATTTTACATCAGAATAGCAAAATATATCAGTGCTGTACACTTGAGGTGCATTTTAGATCTTTCAATTAAGGCATGTACATGACCCCCAAAGTTCCATGTTAATTCATACTCAGTCATAACTCCATGTTATGTTATAATGTCCTTTCCCCCAAAAACCATGAAGGCAGGAACTACAGATGCTGATTTACACCAAAGCAATTATTTGTGTAGTGCAAATCAATGCTGACGCACAAAAGCACAATTTGACTGAAGATATTTCCTTTTGGCTTTCAATATAGGTGAAGTGGATACAGGCTGTAACATTGAAATCTAGATTTTTTTTCAGTGAATACTACTAATCCTCACACACAGATTCTTGGCAGAGTGTAGGGTTTCCATTTCCAAATGGAAACATTGGCTTCAAGCCAGAAAAGTAGTTTTTTTTCCACTCGTCCAAATCCCCCCTGAATACTTTCTCATTCTTAAGTGAGTCAGAAGGATGGGAAAGAAATATGTGCGTGGCGCTGCAAGCGTAGAAGTATGTGTCTTGTGTGGTGAGGCCTCTCTCCTAACAAAAGAACAGCTGGAAATAGTGTGGCTAATGCTCTATCCTAGGCCTTTGTGTTTGTTCCATACCCAATTTCCATGTGAAAGGACATGACATTGGGTCCAGCTGGAAGAATCAAATGCTGGGGTCAAAGCTCAGCACTTCAGTATTTTCCCTTTGCAGTGAGACCGTGTACAGAATTGAAAAGACAAAGTTTCTCAGTCATTCTTGAAACATGAGGCTCTCGTCGTCAGAGTCGACTGTAATGAGTCCATAAGGAGAAGTGGTTCTCTGAAAACCTTATCAATGGTACTTTGCTTGTCACATGTACCGAGGGACGGTGAAATTAATTTTGTACTGAATTTTGTATTGAAATGTTGTATTGAATTGTATTTTTAATTTTATACTAATTTTGTATTGTTCTCCCAGTCGTCTTTCTGTCTCCGACTGCATTCTTTGTCCCGCCACCTCTCCTGACATCAGTCTGAAGAAGGGTCTATACCCGAAACTTCACCAATCCCTTCGCTCCATAGATGCTGCCTCACCCGCTGAATTTCTCCAGCATTTTTGTCTACCTTCAATTTTTCCAGCATCTGCAGTTCTTTCTTAAACAATTAATTTTATACACAGTTCAGTACAAGTATCACTACACGTAAGCACTAATTTAATCTTAGACAAGCATCTCAGATACAGTACAAGTGTATAGCAGTAGTACACTGAGACAGTATACACAGTCACCAGTTTGGCGCCATTTTCAAGTCCCAGTTGTTGTAAGTTGGTGCTGTAGGGATCTTGACCTGACCATGACAAAATGCTGGAGTAACTCTGCGGGTGAGGCAGCATCTCCGGAGAGATGGGTTGGGCGACGTTTCGGGTCGAGACCCTTCTTCAGACTGGTCACGGGAGGTGGCGGGACAAAGATAGAATGTAGTCGGAGACAGAAAGACTAGTGGGAGAACTGGGAAGGAGAGGGGATGGAGAGAGCAAGCAAGGGCTATCTCAAGTTAGAGAAGTCAATGTTCATACCGCTGGGGTGCAAACTACCCAAGCGAAATATGAGGTGCTGTTCCTCCAGAGAAGGCCTGTTGTCCTGGTGGCATTGCTGGGTCAGCCTGGCCAAGCGTAGACGTGGTGTCCACCACCGCTGGTGGCCACTCCATGTGCTCGGCCTCGTGGAACGGCTTTAGCCTTATTATTGTAACGAGGTACATGTGCACAACCTTTTATCCGAAAGCCTTGGGACCAGCCACTTGTCGGATTTCGGACATTTTTGGATTTCCGAATGGAAGATTTTTAGCGTAGATAAGGTAGGTAGCGCGGGCGGCTTGAAAAGCCCGGAGCGACTGCCTCCTCCCTGGAGACCGGGGAATCATTGTAAATCATTGCATAAATGTTAGTCAGTTAATTTGGAGGGATTTTATGTGGTGGTGGTGTGGTGGGTGGGTGAAGGGGGAAACTTTAATTCTTAGTCCCCTACCTGGTCGGCGACTCCCAACATCGCGGAGCTGGGGGCTCCGTCCGGCCGCGGGCGGCGCCGGTTGGAGCTCCGACCCCGGCAACTCTACCCCTGGCTGCGCGGCTCCAAATCCAGCGCCGCCCGCGGTCGGACGCCCGCAGCCCCAGCTCCGCGAATGTTGGGAGAAGGCGGCCTCAGTGCCCTGGAGCTTACCACACAGCGACCCGGTAAGGCATTGCCCGCTTCCCGCCTCTCCGACCAGGTAGGGGTCTAAGAATTAAAGTTTACCCCTTCAACCCCCCCTTCACATAAAAGCCCTCCAAACTAACTGACTAATATTTAAGCAATGATTTACAGATGTTTAAGTGTCTCCCCGGTCTCCAGGGAGGAGGCAGCCGCTACAGTAGTACAGACCTGGGTTGACCGTGGGTCGTATCGGGTCAAGTTTGGCGCCAAACGCGAGCTTTGGTGTGCAGACGACATCCTGGAAAAAATGGCCGGTTTTCGGAGTTTTTCGGTTTCCGGAACACCGGATAAAAGGTTGTGCACCTGTACTGTGAAAAGTTTTGTTTTGCATGCCATTAGGCTATCCAAACAGATAAGATATACTATCCAAATATACAATCAGTTCAAACTCTGGTATAATAGATAGAGCAAAGGGGGAGATACAGATGGCAGAATATAGTTCTCAGCATTGTAGCACATCAGTTCCCTAGACAATGTCCTCAATGGGGTAGAGATGAATCAGACAGCACCCTTACTTATGGAAGGACCATAAGCCAAGCTATGGAAGAAAAAGCCTGATAACTGAGTGGAAGAGTCTGCCTGATAACTGGGCCAGGAAGTTTTGTATATTTTGCCTGATGGGAGTGGGAAGAAGAGGAAATGACTGGGACAGGACATCATGTTGGCTGCTTTTCCGAGGCAGTGTGAAGTGCAGTTGGAATCAATGGTGAGAAAAATGAACATGGAATTACAGCACCTTATATTCTACTTGGTTAACCTACAACCCAATGGTATGAATGTTAATTACTCCAATTTTAGGTCACGTCTAACTAAGCCTCTCTCTCTCCCCTTTCTCCACCACACCTCCCCCTTTCTACCCCCACACCCTCCCTCCCTTGGGCCTCACCTGGACTCCCTTATTTCTCACCCTTCCTGCTACTTTCCCACTCTCACTGTATCAACCTATTATCTGCCATGCTTTGTCTCATCTTTCCCCCTTTCCAGCTCTCTCCCTCTCTACAATTAGTCTGAAGAAGTGTCTCGATCCAAAACGTCACATATCCCTGTTCTCCAGAGATGCTGCCTGTCCTGCTGAGTTGCTCCACCACTTTGTGTCCGTTTGTGTATTAACCAACATCTGTAGTTCTTTGTTTCCATCAAATGTGGGACGTCTAATCTGTGTGATGACTGGGATACATCTACAACTCTCTGTAATTCCTTGCGGTCTTGGGCAGAGCTTTTCTCAAATCAGGCATTTCTCAACTCATTTTCTTTTTCATCTAGTAATGTTCGTGTCTATGAGGCCACCATTTTGTTGGGATATTTTTATTTAATAATTTGCATTTGAATTCTTGATCATTAAATCATCTTTTAGTCTCTTTTCTAAAAATTTACCCCTAAAAGCTGAACATATGATGAACAAGCCCAATAGTATTTTATGTTTTAACCATATGTTTTAATGTCACCTGTTAAAGTATTCACATAGAGGTATCTAATTGGACTGGGTATTGGTGGCATTGCGGCGCAGTGGTAGAGTTGCTGCCTTGCAGCGCCACGGACCTAGGTTTGATCCCGATTACAGGTGCTGTCTGTACAGAGTTTGTGCGTTATCCCCGTTGACCTCCCACACTCCAAAGAAGTAGAGGTTTGTAATTTAATTGGCTTGGTAAAGTTGTAAATAGTCCCTAGAGTGTGTAGGACAGTGTTAGTGTGCAGGGATCGCTGGTCGGCGAGGACTCGGTGGGCCGAAGGACCAGTCTCCGCGGTACCCAGACGGGACGTCGAAGGACGAGAAGCCGAAGCGAAGATGTGGAAACCAAATAACCGAAAGGGCATGACGCCAAAAAGACAAATGACCAAATGGACACGACGCCCAAAAGCCAAAAAATGGACACGACGCCGAAAGGATACGAACCCGAACGGACACCACGCCTAAATGACAATACGCAGAACAGACATGACGTCGAAAAGCCGCCAAACGGACATGACCTCTCTGGGGACGGGATTTGTCCAAGATCTTGGTCCAGACCCCCGCGTCCATCACATCATTGGCCGGAGGAGACGGGAGGGTGGGGGGGATTTTTAATTTTTCTTTGCTGCTTTTGGACTTTCCTGAATATAAAATAAAACCCCGTGTGATTGGAACTCTTTGTTGATTTAACAAAATGATAATCCAAATTGGATTACAGCGTTACTGCTGGTGTAAATATCTATGGAACCAATTTGGAACCAAATTTGTGTCTACCTTCTGTGAACAGGTGATTTGATGCCAGCCATTCAGGGCGGGATGGGGGCGGGATCCATGTATACACATGATAGATGTGGCCCGCCATCCGCTCACAGACGTGCGTCTCGGCCCCTATGCAGAACAAGGTTGCCGACCCCTAGGTTAGAGGTTAGTAACTGATTGGGAAGATAGAAGTCATAATGAAAGCACTCATACGGTCAAGGTGAAGTTCTTGATAAAATGTCATGTTTCAAATTATTTAAACTCTGTAGCTAAAGTATTACCTGAATGAAATGTCCTCATTTCTTTGTTATTCCAAAATAAACAGATTAGCCTTTCATCTGTAACTCCTTGGTTGACCCATCCCTTCCCACCGAAACCACCAGCCTCCCCAGGTACTTTCCCCTGCATCTACAGGAGATGCAACACCTGTCCCCATACCTCCTCCGTCGCCTCCATCCAGGGATCCCAGCAGTTCTTCCAGGTGAGACAGAGGTCCACGTGCTCCTCCTCCAACCCCATCAACTGCATTTAGTGCTCCCGATGCAGCCTCCTTTATATCGGCAAGACAAAACATAGGCTAGGCGGTCGTTTCACAGAACAATTGTATGTGGTCTGCCAGGGATTGCTGGATCTTCTGGTTACTGACCATTTTAACTACCCTTCCCATTCCCACACTGATCATTCTGCCCTGGGCCTCCTCTTTTGCCAGAGTGCGGCCACACACAAACTGAGGAACAACACTTCCTATTACTCTTGGGCAACGACAACACAACGGTATGAACAGTGAGTTTTACAATTCTAGGTAACTCACCTACTAACACACTGCCCCCTTCCCTTCCTTGTGTACCACCTGGATTTGGACCCATTTTGCCTTTTCCCCTTCCACCTATATTCCTTTTTCTGGCTTCACACTACATGCCTTTTATCTCGTCTCATGAACCTTTTTGTCTTTTCACCACTGGCCTTTGTCTAACCACCTGCCAATGAAAATTCCATCGCTTGTATTATATGTATGACTGCAGGGAAACAGAATTTCGTTCAGACCGAATGGTCTGAATGACAATAAACGAATCTAATCTAATCTAATCTAATCTAATCTAATATTGTATCCACCTATCACTGGCCAAGCTTTGTCTGGCTTCCCCCCCCCCCCCCCCCCCCCCCCCCCCCCCCACCTCTCTTCCAGCTTTCTCCCCCCTACAACAATTAGTCTAAAGAAGGGTCCCGACCCAAAACATGGCCATTCATGTCCCCCAGAGATACTGCCTGACCTGCTGAGTTACTCCAGCACATTATGGTTTTTTTTTCCAAAAGCAGCATTTCCAGTTTAGTTGTGTCCACGGCTTAGTAGCGTCAATAATTTTGGTTTTAGTTTTGGAGATACAGTGCGGAAACAGGACCTTGGGCCCACCGAGTCCGCACCGATTGGCGATCCTCGCACATTAACACTACAAAAACTAGGGAGAATTTTACGTTTATACCAAGCCAATTAACATATGTCTTTGGTTACACAAAAAAGCTGGAGAAACTCAGCGGGTGCAGCAGCATTTATGGAGCGAAGGAAATAGGCAACGCCTATTTCCTTCGCTCCATAGATGCTGCTGCACCCGCTGAGTTTCTCCAGCTTTTTTGTGTAACCTTCGATTCTCCAGCATCTGCAGTTCCTTCTTAAACATAACATATGTCTTTGGTGTGTGGGCGTAACCCGAATACCTCAGAGAAAATCCACGTAGGCCAGGGGGAGAACGTACAAACTATGTACAGACAGCACCCGTAGTCAGGATCAAACCCGGGTCTCTGGCGCTGAAAGCGCTGTAAGGCAGCAACTCTGCCGCTGCGCCACTGCGCCGCATGAAGTTGAAGCTTTCTCAAATTTTCCATCCTGTAGAAACACAAATTTACAAAACACAAACTGAAATTGATAAAAGCTTCTATCTTTTCCACTGGAAAAACTAAAAATGCTTGCAATTTGAACAAAAGCAGAAGCAAGTCCTTGTTGGAG
Source organism: Leucoraja erinaceus (assembly GCF_028641065.1). Taxonomy (NCBI): domain Eukaryota; kingdom Metazoa; phylum Chordata; class Chondrichthyes; order Rajiformes; family Rajidae; genus Leucoraja; species Leucoraja erinaceus. The sequence continues at coordinate 27,064,663 of NC_073403.1, forward strand.
CCTTTGATGCTGTGATTATCCCTCTCTCCAGTGGGAGTTTAGTTTAGAGTTACAGCGCGGAGACAGGCCCTTCGGCCCATTGAGTCCGCACCGACCAGCGATCCTCGCACATTAACACAGTCCTACACACACTAAGGACAATTTTGCACTTATACCAAGTATACAAACCCAAGCCAATTAATCTACAAATCCGTACATATTTGGAGTGTGGGAGGAAATCAAAGATCTCAGAGAAAACCCACACGGAGAACGTACAAACTCCGTACAGACAGCACCCGTAGTCGGGATAGAATCGGGTCTCTGGCACTGAAAGCTCTGTAAAGCAACAACTCTACCGCTGCGCCACCGTGCCGCCAGTAGGAATGCATTGCATCAACATTAACCAGAGTTGACCCCACCCCCATAGCTCCCTATTTCACCAATAGATGGAATGTTCTTAGAAATATAAATGCATTTGTTTCCAGTCTAGAACAAACATTGTATATTTAATGTAACTAAATAATAACACATCAATCAGATTATCAGAAGGCAGACTGCTTTATAGTTTCTGTAAGCAGACTAAGTTGTATTGTCAAATATATGTTGTTCCCCTTCTCTATTTTGGCCCTGAGCCGTCTACCTCATTGGAGAAATTTGAACTTTCTTTAATTGGACGTCAATGTTATATCTTTGCACTAAATGTTGTACCCTTTATCCTTGATCTGTACACTGTGGATGGTTCGATCGTAATCATTTATAGTCTTTTTTTTACTGGGTAGCCCCCACACAAAAGCTTTTCACTGTATCTCGGTAGACATGACTAAAATTGATTGGTGTAAATAATAATAATAATAATAAATTTTATTACGGACTCGAGGTCCAGACAAGGGGCAACATTACATTAAAAAATGCATAGCATATTAAAAATATATGATAAAGTACATATAAAATCTTAATATATCACATAAAACATAGAAACATAGAAATTAGTTGCAGGAGTAGGCCATTCGGCCCTTCGAGCCTGCACCGCCATTCAATATGATCATGGCTGATCATCCAACTCAGTATCCCGTACCTGCCTTCTCTCCATACCCTCTGATCCCCTTAGCCACAAGGGCCACATCTAACTCCCTCTTAAATATAGCCAATGAACTGGCCTCGACTACCCTCTGTGGCAGAGAGTTCCAGAGATTCACCACTCTCTGTGTGAAAAAAGTTCTTCTCATCTCAGTTTTAAAGGATTTCCCCCTTATCGTTAAGCTGTGACCCCTTGTCCTGGACTTCCCCAACATCGGGAGCAATCTTCCTGCATCTAGCCTGTCCAACCCCTTAAGAATTTTGTAAGTTTCTATAAGATCCTCTCTCAGTCTCCTAAATTCTATAGAGTATAAACCAAGTCTATCCAGTCTTTCTTCATAACACAGTCCTGGCATCCCAGGAATCAGTCTGGTGAACCTTCTCTGCACTCCCTCTATGGCAAGAATGTCCTTCCTAAAAGCATCATAAATTACATTAAAAAAAACAAATAAAACCCCACAATACATAAGTTAAAAATCCAGATTAAAAGAATGATCAGCGTCCTACAACGAGACAACGATACCAGTGTCTCCACAACTGGGATTCGTAGCGTGTAGTGCTAACCCTTATGTTTGACAAAGCCACAATAATTACATTTTTAGAGTCATTTCGCAGACCAGACTCTAAGAAAAGGCACATGTATATCTTGTGTAGGAAGGAACTGCAGATGCTGGTTTACACCAAAGATAGACACAAAATGCTGGAGTAACTCAGCAGGACAGGCAGCATCTTTGGATAGAAGGAATGGGCTTGGCTGGATCAGCTTGTATGTTATGTCCTGGCTGCCCATTTGAACAGCTCAGACCTAAAAATAAGTTCCCCTTTGTTCAAATGGAGAAATGTGAACTTCTGAATTTTAAAAGCAGTTAATTATAGTTCAGTATAATAGATGAATGGTTTGGAAAAGACTAGTCTATAGCTTTGCTTTGAACTTGGTTATGACATTCAGATACTTTTAAACTGACACAAGTTCCTTGTGCTGCGATCAGCTTTCAGAATGAACTTCCCAATGGAGTTCTGAAGGCTAAAAAAAACCATATCATTGAGGCAGTAGGATGTTTTAGGAGCACGGACAGAAGGTTTGTCTGGATGGATGAGCCAGGAAGGGCAAAATGACCTTCCATATTTGTATTTGTCTGTGAGGATTTAATCTAGTTGTAAATAGTTTACTGTATAGCTTTTGAAAATTTATTTTGGCACAAATGGTTAGATCGTTGTTAAACATGCTCACTGTAAGAGAGCAGATGCTTTCCAGACCCTCCTCCTTATCTTTGAAGGGAAAGGGTAATTTTTATCCCACAGCTTGTACTATGAGGACGACTTAATTTCTCCTTGGCTCCAATACACACACATCAGATATCGTCAGTGTTTCTACTGATACTGAAAGCTGGACTGCTCACCCTTTGCCTTTGCCTGCCATTACTTTCGTTTGCAATGAAGCAATGGATAAATATTTAAAAATCTTTGTCTAAATTGAGCATACAAGTCTCGTTCATTGTTTTCACAAAGCTATTAACTATACACTTGGACCGTATGCACTTAAACATCACTTTGTAATATCGTGTTCCAGTTGTTCCTTACATTTCCTTTGCTAGTTTAGTTCAGAGATATGGCGCAGATACAGGCCCTTCGGCACACCGATCCCCGCACACACTAGCACTATCCTACACACTGTGGACAATTTACAATTTTTGCAAGTAAATTAACCTGCAAACCTGTGCGTCTTTGGAGTGTGGGAGGAAACCAGAACGCCTGGAGAAAACCCATGCAGGTCATGGGGAGAATGTACAAACTCCACACAGACAGTACCCGTGGTCAGGATCGAACCCGGGTCTCTGGCGCTGTAAGGCAGAAATTCTACCACTACACCATTGTGCCGCACATGATGATTTGTGGATTAACTTTAACTGATCTCATATCTACCAGTAGGTGAATCAACAAATATAATTTGGCCAGATTTGTACTAGTTTTTCTAAGAGTGAAGAGGCTTTTGGCTTGCACTGTGATTTGATACGCCTAGAAGTGACCACTTTACAATCAGAGAAGAACGTATTAAAGTGAAGTGGGGGAAGAAAGATAAGTTTGCTAATTAAGGTACAGGGATTTATTAGTGAGCAGAGCACTCTGTATCTGTTGCCGTATATTCGCTGCTTCTTTCCTCCTACACATTTAAGTATTAATAAATTACCTCATAAACAGGATAAAATCTGGAACTCTTAAAGTTGGGAACACTACACTAATCATGTAAAGTTTTGTTTCATGTGTGAGATTTGATACCATTCCATCTCCCTTGTATAAAACACCAATTAAAAATATTATACTACAGAGAAATGTTCAATGCTGTCAATTTTCATTACATGATTTGTAGTCACTTGCACTTTTTTTTTAACACAGTTGAAATGTTTTGCAGAAAGGCTTCTGGTAAAACATTTACTGTCTATAATTGTTTTTGGAAAATAGTGTTATTTTTCCAATTAATGGCCATATTCAGGTGTTATTAATCTTGCTTTGAAATGTGATTGTTGGTGTTACTGAAAATAATTTTAAAATGTAGATATTGGAAATTTGAAATATTAATGGAAAAACACTTGATAGAACAGACAGCAGTTGTGGAGATAGAAGCATAGATAATGTTTCATGTCAAAGACCCATGGGTCAGAACAAGGAAAGAGAGAAACGTGTAAGTTTTTAAGTTGTGGGGAAGGAAGAGTTCGGACAGAAGGGACTTTGGTGACAGGGTGAGGCCTGGGTTGCCATGGAGATAATTGTAGAGGTTCTCCAGTCAATAGGTTAACAATGAAGCATAAAATGCAGATCTGTGGGATATGTCCAGCAAGTCAGCCTATATTAATGGAGAGAAAAGCTGAGACGAATGTCATAGATAGATGACTAAGAGCAGAACTGGGTAGTTCCGATACTGGCTGAGAAAACAGGTTGTGTAAAGGGCCTGTCCCACTTGGACGAGCTAATCCACGAGTTTAGAAGATCATAGATGAGTTGATAAAAATGTCAAGGTCGTGTTGACTCGCGGAAGTAAAAGACCTCCTACGACCCCCCTCGACCTCAGTCTTCCACACCTAAGACCAACTACGATTAGCTACGAGTGGCAAATGATCACAATGATAAAATGATGTTTACATTTTTTTTCTTGGGCCAGTTACCGACCTACGACTATCTACGACTACCATCACGACCTACTACAACCTATCTACGATCTACCTACAAGTAAAAAGTATCAATTTTTTCCATGGCAACCTTTTTTTTTACTCGTGGACATTTTTTATCAGGCTGGAAAAAACGCCGCAACCCACTTGAGGCCATGAGTACGCAGAGACCACTCACGAGCACGAGGAAGAGTTACGAAGACCTCCTCCGACCTCGTGGCGACCATGCTTCGAATATGAGTCAAGGGCAAACTCGGCAGAGCTCGCCAATTAGGTTGTGAAAGTGGGACGGGGGCTTAATTCAAGATGTATAAAGGGTTATTTGATGGGCAGATGGTTGGGCCCAAATACATTGCCTGTCCATGTTCTCCTGGTCCGAAGAAAGGTCTCGATGCGAAACGTCACCCATTCCTTCTCTCCAGAGATGCTGTCTGTCCCGCTGAGTAACTCCAGCACTATGTGTCTTCTCTTGTGTAACGTAATATTGATATCTGCAGACTGCAACATACACAGACGTAAGATGAGAAGTTGTCCCTGGAGCTTGCACTGGGGCTCCCTATAATGTAGTGAGTCAGATTGGAGTGAGATGGAGAATAAACATGGCAAGCATCAGGGAGCTGAGACATGATCGCACAGACAGAGTGCAACTATCCTTGTGTGATTTATCCAGTGTTAGAGGAAGTAACATTGTGAACACTAAATGCAGTACACTGGATTTGCTGGACCTTTTACTATCATGCTGTGTAATATGTAAAAAAGGAATAAATTAAAGATGTGTTGGGATGTTATATAGAACAGCACGGCACCAGAACAGGCCCTTCGGCCCACAATGTCTGTGCCGAATGCTATACAAAATATATGAAAGACCATCATATATCTACCTGCACACAACCCATATCCTTCCTTTCCCTGTATATCCATGTGCCTATTCAAATGTCCTTGAACACCACTGTTGTATCTGCTTCAACCACCACCCCGGCACTCACTACCCCCTGCGTTTAAAAATAAACTTGCCCCGAACATCCCCTTTTGAACTTTGCACCTTTCGCCTTAAAGCAATGCCCTCCAAACTAACTGTAATAACATCTATTAGTCTGGAAAATCTAGTAATCCTGTATCACCAAAACGTGAGCAAGCTGGATTATCAACATTATGTTCCTGTTGCAAGGACTTCTGCTCTAAGCAGGGATCCAAACACGGATATGTTGAACTTCCCAGTTTTACAGAGCCTTGTCCAGATAGAGTCATACAGCATGGAAACAGGCCCATCGGCCCAACTTGCCCATACTGACCAACATGTCCCATCTACGCTAGTCCCTCCTACCTGCATTTAGCCTCTATCCCTCAAAATCTATCCTATCTATGTACCTGTTTAAATGTTTCTTAATCGTTGCAATAGAACACTACCTCCTCCGGCAGCTCATACCACGCACCCACCACTCTTTGTGTGTAAAAAAAAACTTGCCCCTCAGGTTCCTATTAAAGGGCCTGTCCCACTTTCACTACCTAATTCACGACCTCTGCCGAGTTTTCCCTTGACTCGTACTCAAAGCATAGTCGTCACGAGTTCGTAGCAGGCCGTGATGCTAGTTGTAGGTACTCGTGGCATCAAGTAGGTCGGGGCGTTTTTCTAGCATGATGAAGAATGTCCACGAGGTAAAAAGGTCGTGAATTAGGTCGTGAAAGTGGGACACCCTTAAATCTTCCCCCTCACCTTAAACCTATGTCCTCTGGTTCTCGATTCCCCTACTCTGGGCAAGAGATTCTGTGCATTTACCCGAACAATTCCTCTCATGATATTGTACACCTCTATAAGCTCATACCCCATCCTCCTGCGTTCCAAGGAATACAGTCCTAGCCTGCTCAACTGAAATCTTGACCCAGCTCTAGTGAAACCTGCCTGCATGCATTTGTTACCTAATGCACTGCTGACTGTCCATCCTCATTCTGCTCTCTGTAGACATGTGGTTGCCCTCAATCTGATCTGCGGCCTCATCCTAACATGTGCTAAATTCTGCTCACTCATTGCACCTTTGCATGTTATAGACAATAGACAATAGGTGCAGGAGTAGGCCATTCGGCCCTTCGAGCCAGCACCGCCATTCAATGTGATCATGGCTGATCTCAACCCAAAACTTCTCCTACTCCTTTTCTCCACAGATAGAAACATAGAAACAAAGAAAAATAGGTGCAAGAGAAGGCCATTCATGGTTGATCATCTAAAATCAGTACCCTGTTCCTGCTTTTCCCGCATATCCCTTAATTCCTTTAGCCCTGGGAGCTAAATCTAACTCTCTCTTGAAAGCATCAAGTGAATTGGCCTCCACTGCCTACTGTGGCAGAGAATTCCACAGATTCACAACTCTCTGGGTGAAGAGTTTTTTCCTCATCTCGTTCCTAAATGGCCTACCCCTTATTCTTAAACTGTGATACCTTGTTCTGGACACCCGACATCGGGAACATTTTTCCTGCATGTAGACTATCCAATCCTTTTATATGTTTCTATAAGATTCCCTCTTATCCTTCTAAATTTCAGTGAAAACAGGCACAGTCGACCCATTCTTTCATCATATGCCAGTCCCGCCATCCCAGGAATTAACCTGGTGAACGTTTGCTGCACTCCCTCAATAGCAATAATGTTGTTCCTCAAATTAGGAGACCAAAAGTGCACACAATACTCCTGGTGCGGTCTCACCAGGTCCCTGTACAACTGCAGTAGGACATCCATGCTCCTTGCTCCTACACTCAAATCCTCTAGCAATGAAGGCAAAATGCCATTAGCTTTCTTCACTGCTGCAGATGTCGCTTGCCCTGCTGAGAACCCCCAGTATTTTGTGTCTGTCTTGATTTGGGATTAATAATATGGAGGAGGATGTATCAAGGCTTCAAGATAACTGTATTCAAACTCCGTGAGTGAGCAGGGATACGGCAGATGGCATATAATGTAATTACGGAGAAGCAGAATTTTTTTTTAAATGGTGCCAAATTTGTAAGTGCTAATGTTCCAAAGGATTTAGCTTTCAGTGAAGATGGACACAAACAGCTGGAGTAACTCAGCGGGTCAACCAGCCTCTCTGGAGAAAAGGAATAGGTGACATTTCGGGTCGAGAACCTTCTTCAGACTGGAAAGTCCCTGACGAAGAGTCTCGACTCAAAACTTCACCGAATGTTTTTCACCAGAGATGCTGTCTGATCCGTTGATTTACTCCAGCTTTTCATGTCTATCTTTGGTTTAAACCAGCTTTCAGTGACTTGTGTACACATAAAGCTATCAGGCAAATGCAACAAGTATTTTGGAAGGCAATAATATTGTTTAAATTGGAGATAATGATGGGGAGATATCGTGGTGCAATGATATAGCGCCATGGTCAGGCCACACTTTGTATGTAGTTTTGGGCTCCTTACCCAATAAAGGGATATCCTAGCTGTAGGCGTTGGAGCTTCGGTGATGGGGTCTCATGGCAGATGGAGCCTCGCAGCGGCAGCGGTGAAGCCTCGTGGGTCAGTGGGACCCTCGCGTGTCGGTCGGCGGTCGATGAGGGCGTGAGGGACCCACCGTGCGGGGGGGAGGGGGTAGACCAATAGAGGAACCGCCGTGGGGGGACTGCCGGGAGAGGGGATGAGTGAAGAACAATGGAGGGGGTACTTTGTATCTTTGTCAGCGCCGTATGTGGCGACTATTTGCATACCTTGAGCATGCAAGCAAAGAATTTCACTGTGCCTTGTGACAATTTCACATTATTCTTAAACTGTGCCAACTTGTTCTGGACACCCCAGACATCGGGAACATTTTTCCTGCATCTAGACTATCCAATCCTTTTATATGTTTCTATAAGATTCCCTATCATCCTTCTGAATTCCAGTGAAAACAAGCACAGTCGACCTATTCTTTCATCATATGCCAGTCCCGCCATCCCAGGAATTAACATGGTGAACCTTGAACAAGCTCTCTCTTGAAAGCATCCAGAGAACCAGCCTCCACTGCCCTCTGAGGTAGAGAATTCCACAGACTCACCACTCTCTGTGAGAAAAAGTGTTTCCTCGCCTCAGTTCTAAATGGCATACTCCTTATTCTTAAACTGTGGCCCCTGGTTCTGGACGCCCCCAACATCGGGAACATGTTTCCTGCCTCTAGCGTGTCCAAACCCTTAACAATTTTATATTTTTCAATGAGATGCCCTCTCATCCTTCTAAACTCCACAGTGTACAAGCCCAGCTGCTCCATTCTCTCAGCATATGACAGTCCCACCATCTTGGGAATTAACCTTGTAAACCAACGATGCACTCCTTCAATAGCAAGAATGTCCTTCCTCAAATTAGGGGACCAAAACTGCACACAATACTCTAGGTGTGGTCTCACTAGGGCTCTGTACAACTGCAGAAGGACCTCTTTGCTCCTATATTCGATTCCTCTTGTTACAAAGGCCAACATGCCATTCGCTTTTTTCACTGCCTCCTGTATCTGCATGCTTACTTTCATTGACTGATGTACAAGGACCCACAGATCCCGTTGTACTTCCCCTTTTGATCTACATTGGCGCCTGGCTAAATAAACAAGGTAGATACAAAATGCTGGAGTAACTCAGCGGGTTAGGCAGCATCCCTGGGGGAAAGGAAGGAGTGACGTTTTGGGTCGGAACCCAGAACAAAACAGGGCTGGGAACAGATGATCTCAGGGTGGATGGAGTCCAAATTGGCCCATTGTAGGACTGCACCCTAACTGAGGACATCTGTTCCCAGCCCAGTTTTATTCTGGCCTTCTCTATCTTTCAGTCAGGAAAAAGGGTTCCAACCCAAAACGTCAACTACTCCTTTTCTCCAGAGATGCTGCCTGACCTGCTGAGTTACCAGCATTTGTGTCTATCTTTGCTATAGTTCCTTCCTACAAATCTTGGCTAAGAAAAGAGAGACACAAAATGCTGAAGTAACTCAGCGGGACAGGCAGCATCTCTGGAGAGAAGGAATGGGTGACGTTTTGGGTCGAGACCCTTCTTCAGACTTTAAGTAAAGCCTTTATAAAATCCACACATTATGTTTCCTGATCTCTCCCTATCCTCCTCCTCTCCTACATTCTTCCCAAGATATCTGCATTAGTTTAGTCATATCCCTTCAATCACCTCGAAATTTAATCACTACCACTAGCACCTGACCATTTGGCTTTCAATACTGTAAGTCATAGAATTTCCTCCCACAACTGCTTTTGCTCTTTCTTCCCTTCTGGTGCTTTTTTCAAACTGTTTCCTTAACTTTATCCTGCCCCCACCTCTCTTCCAGCTTTCTTCCCCCTCAGTCTGAAGAAGTGTCCCGACCAGAAACGTCACCTATCCATGTTCTCCAGGGATGCTGTCTGACCCGTTGAGTTACTCCAGCACTTTGTATCTTTCATTCCTCAGCAGAGCTTTGGATTGTACACCGTGATATGTCGTTCTGCTAAATTTTGTCAATGCTATTTTGTGAAGTTCTTAAGGATCGAGAGCGCCACATAAATGCAAGGTAGTGCTGCTGCCACTGGTCAGGAAGGATTTGGTGAGTGATAATACGAAGCTAGGTGCACAGTTTGGAATAATGCATCTTTCCTGAAGGTCAGGGTCGAGCCTGTTCATCTGTTATGGGTTTTCACTGAGTGAGCAATTTGGCATGTGTGCAATATTGTAAGAAGTCCCTGTGGCTATAGAAAGGGTCCAATAAGGTGGATGCTTTGAAAAGATGTCATGTGGTTGGGAAACAGTCGAATGAGACTGCGGCTCATCAAGTGAAGTGGAGTAATTTGGTCAGTCATGCAGCTGTCATGGAGAACAAAGGACAAAATCGCTTCTGTGGCAAGCTACAACCGACACCGGTGGTTTAGTATACTTTAATTCAGAGATACAGCTCGGAAACAGACCCTTTAACCCACCGTGTTCGCGCTGACCAGCGATCCCTGCACACTAACACTAGGGAGAATTTTACAATTTTTACACATTACAAAAGCTTTTCACTGTACCTCGGTACACGTGACAGTAAACTAAACTAAACTAGATTTTACCAAAGCCAATTATTCCTGCAAACCTGTACGTCTTTGGAATGTGGGAAGAAACCGGAGCATCTGGAGAAAACCTACGTTGGTCAACTGGAAAACATACAAATTCCGTATGGACAGCACCCATAGTCAGGATCGAACCTGAGTCTCTGGTGCTGTAAGGCAGCTGCTCTTCTGCTGCGCCATCGTGCCGCCCATTAAGTGATTAGTCACATATGCAATGACAAAAGGCACCTTGAATACGCAATGTATATGGACTTTGCCGATCTGTTGTGTGCCCTTTGCCCTCTGCGTTTAAAAAAAACTTGCCCACACATCTCCTGTAAACCTTTCCCCTTTCACCTTAAGGCTGTGCCCTCTAGGATTTGATATTTCCATCCTGGGATAAAGATTGTGAGTGTTCATCCTATCATAATTTTATATCATGTTCTATTAGGTTTCCTCTCAACCTCCGGTGTTCCAAAGAAAACAAACCAAGTCTGTCCACCCTCTCCCTGAAGCATAAACACACTCATCCAGGACTCATTCTGATAAATCTCTGCATCCTCTCCAAAGCCTCCACATCTTTCCTGTAATGGGGTGAACAGAAATGCACGCAATATTCTAAGTTCTTACGCCGACCCAAAGTCCTATAAAGATGCATCATGGCCTCCTGACTCTTAGCCACAATACCCCGACTGATGAAGTCTAGCATGCCATATGGCCTCTTTACTACTCAATCTCCTTGTGTTACCATTTTCAGAGAGTTAAGGGCTTGTATAAAGAAAGATTTTCAAATAGCTTCTGCAATCGCATGCTGGTAGAATCCCTCAGATGCTTTGGCTTTGGGTGAAGTATTAAGGCAATGGATAATCTGGAGTTATTTACGATCATTCAGCAATGTTCATTTGCACCAAGAAGACAAAAATAAATGATCACAAACAATCTTCAGCTGACTTGCCCAGCTGATCAAGATGCTACTGTAATTTTTGATAACCATTTTCACTGACTAACATACCACCTACTTTAGTGTCATCTCCAAACTTACTAATCGTGCCTTAGATATTCTTAACTAAATCGTTAATATAAACTATTTTACAAACATTACAAACATCAATGGGCCCAGCACCAATCCCCGAGACACACAATTAGTCACAGGTCTCCAGTGGTGGTGGTGGAAGCAATCTGCTTCCTTCCATGAAACCAATTTTGTAACCAGAATATGAAATAGAAAAGTGCTGGAACATTGATCCAGAAATGCGAGTTTTGAATCCACTATGACAACTAGAGAATTTCAATTCAAAAACTCAAATACAAGTAAGATCAAAATAAAAAAATATATAGTTTCAGTACATATAACCATGAAACTACTGAATTGTTGCATCACCAACATGACTCAATTAATTTCCTTCAAGCAAATAAATAGAAACTTAGAAGTCAAACCAAGGCAAGCCCATCACAATCAATGGTGGAGCCATGGGGAGTGTTGTAGAGCAGAGCGATCTAGGAGTACAAATCCCTGAAAGTGGCGTTGCAGGTTGATAAAGTGGTGAAGAAGGCTTTTGGCACATTGCCTTTCTCAGCCACGGAGTTAAGTGTAGAAGTTGGAATGTTACGTTACAGTGGGTACACAGAGTGTGGTGGGTATATGGAATGAGCTGCCAGAGGATGTAGTTGAGGCAGGTACAATAATCATATTTGAAATGGATTTGGACAGGTTCTTGGATAGGAAAGATTTAGAGTTATGTGGGCCAAATGCAGGTAAATTAGGACCAGCTTAAATGGGGCATTCATGGTCGGCATCAATGAGTTGGGCCGAGGGGTCTGTTTCTGTGATGTATGACTCTTTGACTCTGATTCTAAATCCACCATCTTTACCCAGATTCATGGATGTGATTGGCTCTTAACTGCCTTCTTGGGTCAGGCCAGTGATAACAGGCGGCATTTCCAACATTGTCCACAACCTGTGAGCAAATAGATGTAGGAATTTCCCAGCCTTGAAATATCTCTCTAAGTTTCTGGGAATAAAAAGCCACAGACGTCCACAGCCGTCTTGATTATATTTCTTCCCAAGCTTCTTTCAGGATTCTATTTCATTTTCCCAATGTTTCCTTGGTTACATCTGTGGTTTGCCAACTGTTTTAAACGCATCTTCAATCTAAGACTCACACTCGCCATAATAGATTATGTCCCCTATCATTGTCATTTCTAAACCATGACTTTAGAGATACAGAGTGGAAAAAGTCCCTTCGTCCCACCAGGTCCGTGCCGACCAGCGATCCCCGTTCCCTATCACTATCCTACACACTGGAGATAATTTAGAATATTATCAAAGCTGATTAATTTACCAACCTGTACTTCTTTGGAGTGTGGGAGGAAACCGGAGCACCCGGTGAAAACCCACACGGTCACGGGGAGAATGTGCAAACTTGGTACAGACAGCACCCGTAGGCAGGATCGAACCTGAATCTCTGGCGCTGTAAGGCAGCAACTCTACGGCTGTGCCATTGGGCCGCTCCTAAACCTTTCCATTTCTTATTCTTCTGCTCTCCCTTTCAGAGCCTGCAAATGTCTTCCACCTTTTACTATCTTGAATAATCCTCAGCCATCTCCAACATCAGGTCAACATCTCCTTCCTTCCCTCTCAGCAGTCGGGTGTCACCTCTCCCCCCCCCCCACAAAGACCCTCATCTTTCCATGACACTTTTCCAGGCCAGTGCAGCGAATGTAACCTGGTTCCCTTTACCTCCTAAGATAAACACAAAAAGCTGATGTAACTCAGGTAGCATCTCTGAAGAAAGGGAATAGGTGATGTTTTGGGTGGAGACCCTTCCACAGACTGTGAGTCAGGGGAGAGGGAAACAAGAGATATTGAAAGGTATATAGAACAAATGAATGAAAAATATGCAAAAGAACAAGTCAAAGCCAGCAACGATGATCAAGGAAAGGTGGAGCACACAATGGTCTATTGTTGGCTGTGGGGAAGGTGATAAGAGTGATACAGTGAAACTCAACAGGACAGTGAAACTAGTACGGTGACTAGGGTGGGGGAGGTGATGGAGAGAGAGTCAATGCAAGGGTTACTTGAAGTTAGAGAAATCAATATTCATACCGCTGGGTTGTAAGCTGTCCAAGCGAAATATTAGGTGCTGTTCCTCCAATTTGCATTTGGCCTCACCCTGACAGTGGAGGAGGCTCAGGACAGAGAGGTCAGTGTGAGAATGGGAGGGGGAGTCAAAGTGTTTGGCAACCGGGAGATCATTATGCCGCGGCGGACTGAGCGAAGGTGTTCAGCGAAACGATTGCCGAGCCTGCGCTTGGTCCCGCCAAAATATAGGAGTCCACTCCTGCAACAGCGGATACAGCAAATGCGGTTGGAGGAGGTGCAGGTAAACCTCTGCCTTACCTCCTCCTCCTCCTCTCCTGGGTCTCAGACCCTCTAAGTCAGACCAGTTTCCTTGTATTCCTATCTAGTTTATTTGTTAACTGTGATGCATTCCTCTGTACAATAGGGAGACCAACGCAGTTTTGCACAACATCACTGGTGAATTACCAGGCCTGGCCATGAGTTTCCAATTATGTGGTTTTAATTATAATTTTAATACTCTGTCCTAATCCCACTTTGGGCTTGGATTCCTGCATTGTTTAAGTGAAGCTAATAAATGCAAGTCCAAAAATCAGTAGCATCTTACAGTCAATTGCATCTTTCTGGAATCCAAGAATTGGTTCAACAATCACAGATTCCAGCCATTGGTCTCTTTTGTTCAAACAACAATCACTGATATAGATCCCATGTTGGTCTTCACATCTTCCCCAGACCCAATTTTGGTTTCTTTTCCTCTTACCACATCACAATCCAAATTCTGCATTTTCAATTTTGTTTGTTCTCCCCTCACCATCCTACCTTTCCTTGCTTTCCTCCTTAAACCTCTCACATCTCCAGTATTTGCACAGCTGTTGAAAAGTTAACAAAATGGTAACTCCATTCCATTCTCTTAGGTGCTGCCTTACGTGGGGATGGTTACCAGAAAAGCCTTGAGATGAGAGGGGCAGACTTTAAAGGACTTGTGCGCGGCACTTTTTTTTTTTTTGCATTAGAGGGTGCCGGGAACGCATTGCCAGGGGTGGTGGTGAAGGCAGATACGATAGTGGGGGTGAAGAGGTTTTGGATAGGCACATGGATGTGCAGGGAGTGGAGGGATATGGATTATGTGCAGGCCGATAAGAGTTGGTTGGTCTTGGCACAGACATTGTGGGCCGAATGGCCTGTTCCTATGCTGTAATGGTCTTATGACGTACTGCACTTCAGCTTTAACTCAGAAGATTGCAGATTCATGTGCCCTCAGAGACTAAAAGACAGATTAGCAGGGGAGCTATTCCCAATGCCCAATTTGTATTCTTGGATGGAGATAATTTTAGATTACCTGGTCATTATCCCATTGGGAGCAAGTTGGCTGCAGGGCTTCCTATATTACAGCAGTGACTACACTTCAAAATGTATTTCACTGGCTGCAGAGATCTTGGGATTTTCCATAAAGATACACTGGGATGTACTAAAAAAAGACTTTATATTTGTGGTAAAAAGGTGATTCACAAAAGAGGGACAATCATTATCGAACGCCGAGCTGAAGGAGAAGGTATTACAACCTTGATAAAAGATTGATCTAAAAGGTGAGTTCTAAGAAGGGACATAATAGAGCAGAAGGGAATGCAGACTAGCCTGTAAATGCTGAATGTTGGATAGGGTGGCTAAAGATCAGTTATGGAGCAAATCAGGCTATTGACTAGTCAAGTCAACTTTATTTGTCATATACACATACAAGGTGTGCAGTGAAATGAAAGTGGCAATGCCTGCGGATTGTGCAAAAAACTACAGAACAGAATAGAACAGAATCAGTATTTACATGTTAGAAAATATTTTTTTACAAAAGACACAACACTACAATAAATTAATACAGGTGCACAACCTTTTATCCGAAAGCCTTCGGACCAGACACTTTTCGTAATTCAGAATTTGTCGGTCTTCGGAATGGAATTTTTTTAGCGTAGATTTTAGAGTGTTCGGCTCATATCCGCAAGGTCGCGAGTTTGCGCCTTGATCCCGGCAGTTACTCGGTCGCAAGTTTGAGTCTTCAATGTCGTTTTTTCTTGCAGAATAAATGTTTGTATGAAATGCAGTGTAGGAGAGGTGTACTGACTGTGTGGGCAGAACTTTGGAAGTGATTGCCCACCAGTCTAAAAAGCCGCTGTGTCTCCCTGGTCCTGGGATAGCAGGGGGCGATCAAACAGCACAATACCCCCCTCCCCTTCCAACTCCAGAGGAATCCGCTCCCCGATGGGCCGCTACGGCGACAAGTGGCAGTTTGCCCACAGCCCGAGCTGCGCCACCCCAAGAACACCTTGCACACCATCAGCTTCTGCCCCTACGTGTTCCTCTGGAGTTGGAGCGGGGCTGGGCTGCAGTTGCTGCTGGCTGTGGGTCTCTGGGATCTCCGTGCTTGCAGTGGGCCTGGGGGTCGCTGTCCCGTTGGTCCTGACGTCTCCGGCCACCCCCTTGGACTGGAGCTGAGACTGGGAACTGTACCGCCCTTGCCCCCTCCCTCTGCAACTGCAAACAACCCCACTCTCCTGCAAGGGCGGTACAGTTCCCGGAGGATAGCAGGTGGCCGGAGACGTCAGGACCAACAGGAACCCGCTCCCCGGTGGGCCCCTACGACGCCCCGAGCTGCGCCCCGTCATCCGCAACACAGGTTCCTCTGTAGTTGGAGCGGGGCTGGGCTGCTGTTGGCTGTGGGTCTCTGGGTTCTCCGTGCTTGCGGTGGTCGACGTCCAATTGGTCCTGACGTCTCCGGTGACTGCACTGGCCTGCTGCCATCGCCGACGTGAAGACAGTACAAAGCCCCCACGCCGGTGCAATGAGCGGGGAGCTGGAGAGGGGAGGGATGGGGTCACACACATGGCCGGGGAGCAGAGGGGTGTAGGTGGGGTGAAACTGAAGGGAGCAACAATCTGCTGCTGCCTGCACGCTGAGTTAAAAAGTTCCCACGCAAGACACTGTGCATCGTGTCTACCGTGGGAACTTTTTAACAGCGGGCAGGTAGCAGCATATTGTCAATTATTAACCCTCTCACGCAATATACCCTCACCTTCTCTTTTATGGATGGGGATTTAGTTCCCCTTTCTTCGAGGACCGACCGGAGGTTCCGCTGTCACCTCTGCGGGCCGCCCTCGGTGAACGTCCTGTCTCCCTGTCCCTGGAATAGTAGGAGGCGATCAAACAGCACAATACCCCCCTCCCCCTCCAACTCCAGAGGAATCCGCTCCCCGATGGGCCGCTACGGCGACAAGTGGCAGTTCGCCCACAGCCCGAGCTACGCGACCCCAAGAACAAGACGTACCCCTTGCACACCATCAGCTTCTGCCCATACGGGGAGCGTGTTCCTCTGGAGTTGGAACGGGGCTGGGCTGGAGTTGCTGATCTGGGATCTCCGTGCTTGCAGTGGGCCTGGGGGTCGGTGTTCCGTTGGTCCTGACGTCTCCGGTGACTAGCACTGTGCTGCTAGCATCGCGACGTGAAGACAGTACAAAGCCCCCGCGCCGGTGCAATGAGCGGGGAGCTGGAGAGGGGAGGGAAGGGGTCACACACATGGCCGGGAAGCAGAGGGGTGTAGGTGGGGTGAAACTGAAGGGAGCGACAATCTACTGCTGCCTGCATGCTGAGTTAAAAAGTTCCCACGCAAGACTCACGATACACTGTGAGTAGCAGCATATTGTCAATTATTAACCCTCCCGCGCAATATACCCTCACCTTCTCTTTTATGAATGGGGATTTAGTTCCCGTTTCTTCGAGGACCGACCGGAGGTTCCGCTGTCACCTCTGCGGGCCGCCCTCGGTGAACGTTTTCAAGGACCTTTCCTCAAGGACCGAAAAAATGTCGCTATTCGGAGGTTTTCGTTATTTGGATCTTCGGATAAAAGGTTGTGCACCTGTACATTAAATTAGTCTCTGGTGAGATAAGAGTTTACAGTCCTGATGGCCTGTGGGAAGAAACTCAGTTTCATCCTCTCTGGTTTCACAGCATGACAGCGGAGGCGTTTGCCTGCCCGTGGCAGCTGGAACAGTCCGTTGCTAGGGTGGAAGGGGTCCCCCATAATGTCGCTGGCTCTGGATCTGCACCTCCTGGTGTATAGGTCCTATACGAACTCTACGAATTCTAACTACACTACGAACTGCCTTGGTGATATTGGGCGGTCTGTCCACTGCTTTGGGTATCACGGTGGCACAGCCGTAGAGTTTGTCTTACGGCGCCGGAGACCCCGGTTCGATCCTGACTATGGGTGCTGTCTGTATGGAGTTTGTACGTTTTCCCCGTGATCGCATGGGTTTTCTCCAGGAGCATTTTGTTTCCTTCCACATTCCAAGGTCATACAGGTTTGTAGGTTAATTAGCTGCTGTGAGAATTGTAAATTGTTCCTAGTGTGTAGGATGGTGTTGGTGTATGGGGATCATTGGTCGGCACAGACTCGGTGGGCTGAAAGACCTGTTTCCACGCTGTATCTCTAAATTAGCCTAAATACCAGGAACTTTGGGCTTTGTGTTGTTTTGCACTATATTGGGTTTTTGATTACTTTAACTTTTTTTGTTTGTTTATTTATTATTGTGTTTACAACCCTGATTTTTCCTGTAAGTAAGAAATTAATTGTTCCATTTCGGTACAAATATTGTTATTATGCCACTAAAGCACCCTTGGCTCTCTTGAAATTATGGAGCAAAAATGAAGCAAAGCCAAGAGTGGTTACATTAAAAGCTTCTGTCAAAAGATGAACATATTTCAAGTTTGTCGGGTTGAATGAGTATGAAGATGAGGCAAAAGTAAGTTTAAAATGCAAGTATAGGAATTTTAAATTGACGATGTCTGCACACCAGGATCAATGATGGGTAGATGGGTGAGAAATTTTCAATCCAGGGTTGGGTTTTGATTGAAGTATTTGAATGATTTGAAATCTTGAGATGATGTTGCTGGAAATGCATCACAATGAAGAAAGGGAAGGAACAAAACATAGTTCCATGAAGGGCTCCGGAGATCCCAATAAGGTGGGAAGTGAAGCCATCGCTAGGAATTCTCCAGTTCAAGTTAGACAATGCAGTGGAACGATTAAAGAGCTAAAAAAAAACTGCTGGAGGAACCTTGTGTGTCAGGCAGCAGCTGTGTAGGAAAATGGACGGGCAACATTTTGGGTTGGGACCCTTCGTCAAGATGGAATAGAGGGAGATGGCTCGTAGAAATTATTTGCCGCAGAAGGCTGCAGAGGCAAAGCCAGTGGATATATTTAAGGCAGAGATAGATAGATTCATGATTAGTATGGGTGTCAGATATATGGGGGGAAGGCAGGAGAATGGGGTTAGGGGGGAGATAGATCAGCCATGATTGAATGGCGGAGTGGACTTGATGGGCTGAATAGCCTAATTCTACTCCTATCACTTATGATCTTTTGAAAGTGGCGGGGCAAGAGGTGCCTAGTAATTGGCGGGTCCAGGCAAGGAGAGGGTGGTTAGCGGCTGAGTAAGCTGTGACCAGAGAAGAGTGGAGGAAGTCACACAGGCTGGAGATAATGTGGAGAAGATAAAAGGGTCTCAGTTAATGGAATCTGGTAAGGAAGGTGAGGAATGGAATGTGGAACCAGAGGGAGGGATTGATAGGTAGATGAGAACTGCAGGAGAGTCGGGAAACTGGGAACCCAGTGTGGGTGGGTGGTGAGCAGAGAGAGGTAGTGCAGGGAGGGGAAAGCAACTGGGTGATGGTGGGGGAGGTGGAATGGAAAACCATGTGTGCATGGGAGGACCTGGGTAGTTGAGGAGAGAAGGGGAGGGAGTCTACCTGAAATTGAAGAAGTCAATATTTATGTCTTTATGTTGTGGGCTACCCAAGCAGAATATGAGATGCTGTTCCACCATTTTGCATGTGTCCCCACTCTGGCAATGCAGGAGGACAAGGACATAGGTGGGATTGAGAAGGGGAATTGAATTGCGACTGAGAGCTTCAGCTGGCCCTGGTGAACAGAGAGCAAGTGCTCGGTCTACGCCTAGACCTGCTGGTGTGAGGAGAGAAGTTTGAAGATATCTACGTAGATCTCACTGGCAAAGGCCAGCTATCAAACGTGGTAGTCCGAGACTTGCTGAGAAATGTGGGATCTGTCAAAGGAATGCATCTATGGAGCGAAGGAATAGGTGATATTTCGGGTCGAGACCGTTCTTCAGACTGATGTTAAGAACTGCAGATGCTGGAAAAATCTAAGATAAGGCAAAAATGCTGGCGAAACTCAGCTGGTGAGGCAGCATCTATGGAGCAAAGAAATATGTGACGTTTCGGGTCGAGACCCTTCTTCAGACTGATGGTCGGGATGTTTTTTTAGACTGATCGAAGTAGGAGGGAGGAAGCTGGAAGTGAGGTGGGCGTGGGAGAAAGCCAGGCAAGTGATAGGTGGATATAGGTGAGGGGAGTTGATTTGCAGACAGGTGGACAAATTCCAGAGATGAAAAGAAGATGAAAGTTTCTGAGACGAGGAGAGAAGGGGCATGAATTGTTAGGCCAGTAGTATTGATTGCAGGCATGGATCCAGTGGAGGATAAAGTGAAGGTGAAGTCCATTGCAGATCTGGGTGAGTGAGGCTCAAAGCTGCGGGAGAGATCAGGCAAGGGCCAGAAGTTGTGGGCGCAAGGCGGAGAGTGGAGAACGCAGTGCACAGCAAGAGAGCTGTTGTGGCAAGCGGTGGATGAAGTGTAAGTACCAGAGATCCTGCTTCGGTCCAAACTGGGAGACCTGGAAATGGAGCTGGAAGGCACATGGCAAAAGATGATGACCCTTACCATAACACTGGAAGACCCGAAATGCTGGAGTAACTCATTGGGACGGGCAGTATCTCTGGAGAGAAGGAATGCCATATCACTTTCCAGTTGAGTGAGGAAAGTCCAGCCATTTCTCAAGTCAGTTTGATCATGGATCAAACGTCCACACTGTACACAAAGGAAGCTTATTATTGTTTTATTGCCTTTTAATGGATGTTGGTGAGAGTTGTTGGGGATATGCCTCAGCCTTCCTAGGAATTAGAGGCGTTGCTGTGCTTTCTTGGTCCTTGTTTCAACCAAGACATTGCTGGGGATATTTACTCCTTGGAACTTAAAGCCTTCAACCACCTCTCTTTAGGCATTTCAATGCAAACAGGGGTATGTGTACCGCTTCGCTTCCTGAAGTCGAGGATAACCTCCTTTCTTGTTGGACCCAACCTGATAGGTCTGGCCATTCAACCGCAGATGCTGCCTGGCACATTGAGTTCCTCCAGCATGTTGTGTTTTGCTCCACATTTAGTTGTTTTAGTTTAGAGATACAGCGTGGATACAGGCCCTTTGGCCCGAGTCTGCACTGACCAGCGATCCCAGTACACTGGCACTATCATACACACTAGAGACAATTTACAATGTTTTTAACGTCTTTGGGGTGTGGAAGGAAACCGGAGCAACTGGAGTAAACCCATGCAGTCACAGGGAGAACGTACAAACTACATACAGACAGTAACCGTAGTCGGGATCGAACTCGAGTCTCTGACGTTGCGAGGCAGCAACTCGACTGCTGCGCTGCCCTTATTTTTGGGTGCTTGTAGAAATTCACCAGCAGCAAAGGATCCCAGTGCAATACTGTAAGTGTGAACGATGGGATGAAAAGCCAATTAAACTACAAACCTGTATGTCTTGAAGGAAACCAGAGGAGTCTGAGAAAACCGTTCACCGGAAGAACTTGCAAACTCCCTATAGGGTGGTTGCACGAAAGGTCACTGGGTCATAGGGCTCGATGCACGGAGCAGCTAAATCCAACTGGAAGACATCTGTCACATCCGGTACATGTTATTAATGCTAGAAACGTGTACTTTCCTACCTGTTAAAAAACGCCAAAATGTTGAATTTTTGCGCTGAAAAAAATTGTGGGAGTCGGGGTAAGTGTGAGAGACATGTACCCTACTTTAGAATTCCAAACGTGAAGCGAAATGAAGGTATAGAGAAGCGAGAACTGAAGGGACTACAGCAGCTAAAGTGCTTGG
Organism: Leucoraja erinaceus; assembly: GCF_028641065.1. Lineage (NCBI taxonomy): Eukaryota > Metazoa > Chordata > Chondrichthyes > Rajiformes > Rajidae > Leucoraja > Leucoraja erinaceus. The sequence continues at coordinate 27,085,975 of NC_073403.1, forward strand.
TAAACATTGAAAATATTGTGAATTATCGCATTTGCTCACTGCATTTCATCAAGTAAGGCATTATTTGTGTTTTTTCTTGATTCCTTTGGTATCTAAAAATTCTCAGGTGATAAATCTGGCTTTAAATGTTCCTTCAGATGCATTTTCATTTTGTATGTAAAAACCCACAAGAACCATGGGCGATATGAAAAAAATTACAGCCAGATTTATCACTTCTGAAACTTTTTAGATGCCAAAGGAATCAAGAAAAAACACAAATAATGCATTACTGTTGATGAAATGCAGTGAGCAATCGGCCAATGTTCGCCAAGCACTCTGGCTGTTGTTGTCCCTTCAGCTCCCGCTTCTATCTACCGTAATTTCTCCGCACTTTTGGAATTCTGAAGTATGCTAAATGTCCCACACGCTTACCCAGATTTCCATAATTATTTACAGCGCAAAAATTGACCATTTCAGCGGGTTTTTACGGGCCAGCTACGCTGGAAACAATGGTAAGTGCCTACCTGCAGTACATCGTGTGTAATCCATTTGGAGTAGCCTAGCAACAGTACGGGTCATGGGTCGTGACCCGACTGCCGTGAAACCTCCCTTTTAGATACCAAAGGAATCAAGAAAAAACACAAATAATGCCTTACTGTTGATGAAATGCAGTGAGCAAACGCGATAATTCCCAATATTTTCAATGTTTACCAAGCACTTTAGCTGCTGTAGTCCCTTCAGTTCTCACTTCTCTATACCTTAATTTCGCTTCACGTTTGGAATTCTAAAGTTGGGTACATGTCTCTCACACTTACCCCGACTCCCACAATTTTTTTCAGCGCAAATATTCAACATTTTGGCAGTTTTTAACAGGTAGGAAAGTACGCGTTTCTAGCATTAAAAACATACACCGGAAGTGACGGATGTCTTCCAGTTGGATTTAGCGGTTCCGTGCGTCGAGCCCTATGACCCAGTGACCTTTCGTGCAACCTCCCTATAGTCAGGATCGAACCGGCACCGTCCCAAACCAGCCTGACTTGTTCTCACTGGAATTTAGAAGGATGAGAAGAAAATTCTTAAATTGGACAGGCTAGATGCAGGACAGATGTTCCCCATGTTGAGCAGTCCAGAACCAGGGGTCACAGTTTAAGAATAAGGGATAGGCCATTTAGGACTGAGATGAGGAAAAACGTATTTACTTTTAAAAGGTTTGAATCGGTGGAATTCTCTGCCACAGCAGGCGGGGTGGGGGGGCAATTAATTGGATATTTTCAACAGAGTTAGATTTAGCTCTTAGTGCTAAAGGAATTAAGGGATGTGGGGAAAAAGCAGGAACGAGGTACTGGTTTTAAATGATCAGCCGTGATCATATTGAATGGCGGTGCTGGCTCGAAAGGCCGAATGGTCTACCCCTGCACATATGTTCAAGAAGGAACTGCAGATGCTGGAAAATCGAAGGTACACAAAAATACTGGAGAAACTCAGCGGGTGCAGCAGCATCTATGGAGCGAAGGAAATAGGTGACGTTTCGGGTCGGTCTGAAGAAGGGTTTCGGCCCGAAACGTCACCTATTTCCTGCGCTACATAGATGCTGCTGCACCTGCTGAGTTTCTCCAGCATTTTGGTGTACCTGCACATATGTTTCTATATTTTGGGGCGCATTGTGATATTCACCAGCAGTGTGTAATTGGCAAAGGCTCCGAGTGCAATTCTCCCCCTGTGTGAACGATGGGGGTGGAAAGTGTCAGCGAGAGTACAATGCGGCTTTGTTAGCGTTCCTCCGGCCGCTGCCCACTGCAGAACTGTCCCAGTCCCAGCCCCAGCCCCTGTCCCAGCCCCAGTCCCTGTCCCCCAGTCCCTGTCCCAGCTCCAGTCCTTGTCCCAGCCCCAGCCCCAGCCCAGTCCCTGTCCCCTCCAGTCCCTGTCCCAGCCCAGCCCCAGTCCCAGCCCAGCCCCAGTCCCCCCAGTCCCAGCCCCCCAGCCCCAGTCCAGCCCCCTGTCCCAGCCCAGCCCCAGTCCCTGTCCCAGCCCCAGCCCCAGTCCCTGTCCCCGCCCCTGTCCCAGCCCCAGCCCCCAGCCCCAGCCCCCCCAGCTCCAGCCCCAGTCCCAGCCCCAGCCCCAGCCCCAGGCGCCGTGCAAGCAGGGCAGGGCAGGGCAGTGTGTGAGAGCGGGACGTTGGGGAAGTCCACGCCCAGCGCTGTTCGGACAGGGAAGAGTAGCGGGCTGTCTGCCGTGTGGGCTGAACCCCTGCCCCAAGATGAGCGGCCGCCCCCACAGGTAACAAAACTTGCCGCGAGTTTGGAGCTGGAGCCGGAGATCGCCCCGTTATAGGGAGCGCAGCGTGGCCCAGGCGCCGGGACACGGACTCTTCCAGCATCTCCACCCTGGGGGGCCGGGACGGGGTGGGGGGAGGTAGGGTTACGGGGTGGGGGGAAGGGGGAATTGAGGTAGAGGGGAGGGGAGGAGGGGAGGTGTCTGGCAGAGGGGTAGGAGAGAGGGAGGGAGGATGTTGTAGGGGAGAGGTTGAGAGGTGGTTTGGGGAGGGGGGGTAAAGAGAGGGGGTAGGGTCTGGGAGGGAGGAGGAGAGGTTGAGGGGTGGGGGATATGAGGGGGCAAGGGCTGTGGGGGGTGGGAGAGCGAGCGGGGGGCGGCGGGGCTTTCAGGACAGACAGACCCAGGGGTGGGGTTGCCTCATTTAAACGATGGAAGGGAGAGGAGCTCTATTTCACTTCATTAAACTGGTCAAATGTTGCCGGGAAGTTGAACGTATTTGCTGCTGAAGTTTCGATGCAACTATCCCCCCCCCCCCCGTGTTTCTTTGTGTCTTTGTTTTGCCGCTCTCTGCTGGACGTCCAGACAGCGGACCACTCGCCAGCCCTGAGTCTGGGCGGCAGCCGGGGTCTCGCTCACTCCCCCATCTCCACCCTCCTCTTTGCTAAACGCGGCCAAACACCAGCGAGACAGGAGGTTTGCGAGACCCCGGCACCGTCTCAGAAACAGTGGGTAGAAAGTTTTGCTCGGCATGACCACGGTGAGACAGCAACAATATTGCAGCTCTTGGTATGAGCTCTGTGTGGCCACAGGAGTGGGGATTGGTTGCATCATTTAAAAATGGGCAAACAAGTACTAATACTTTAAAATGAAACTTATACTGATAGTCTGCTTTGTATAGCGTGTATCATCAAGGAACTAAAAACCTTATGAAAGTAGGTAACTTATGAGGTTTCAGATGCAGGCAGTTTTTATTTGACAGTCTCATTAGTTCTAGGAGCAGAATTTGGCCATGGCTGATGTATCTCTCCCTCTCAACCCCATTCTTCTTCTGCCTTCGCTCCCTGACACCCTCACTAATCAGGAATCTGTCAAACCCTGCCTGAAAAATATCCATTGACTTGGCCCCCACAGCCGCCTGTGGCAATGAATTCTGCTGGAGAACTGTGGGAGCAGCAGCATCTGAGGAGGGAAGGGGACGACCATGCAGGAATTGAATTGCATGCTTCATTGTCACATGTGACAAGTCGCAGTGATATTCTTTGCTTGTGTACCATACCAAGGTATGTAAATAGTCGCCCATAAAGGGCACTTACAAAGTTACAAAACAAATTCCCCGCCCCCTTCCCAGTTCCCTCTGTTCTCCCCAACGCCAGGTCCCCATTGTCCATTGTTCTACTGCCCCCCCCCCCCCTTCTCATGGCGGTCCCTCCACACCGGGTCCTCCTTCGCTCCTTCCCTCGGCAGTAGCGTCCTCGCTCCACGTATCCGTCCACGTCCGTCATCGGCCACCGCTTCGACCTCTCCACTAATGCTGCCAGGTCTTCTCTGGACACCTCTGGAAAGAGAGGGTTGCCTCAGCTCCCTTTGCCAGCTTTCTCCAGGATGTCCCTGGGACGTTCCTTCAGAAAGGACTTGAGGAATTCCTTTAGTCAGAGGATGGTGAATCCGTGGAATTCATTGCCACAGAAGGCTGGGGAGACCAAGTCAATGGATATTTTTATGGCAGAGATAGATTCTTGATTAGAACGGGTGTCAAGGGTTATGGGAAGAAGGGAGGAGAATGAGGTTAGGACGGAGAGATAGATCAACCACGATTGAATGGCGGAGTAGACTTGATGGGCCGAATGGCCAAGTTCTAGTATCATTTATGAACCCGCTGAGTTCCTCCAGCATGTTGTGCTTTGCTCAAGATTCCAGCATCTGCGGTCTGTTCTGTCTTCATCTATTTAAACCCTCTGCAGTGTGTTTTTGGAGTATTTTTAGAGAAATTGCTCTGGGCCGATTGTACTGTTAATTACAGGTCAGTTGTTTGCATGTTTATAGAGATCAGCAAGGGCCATGTTCGAGGATGTTTCCGCAGGTTGTTGAACCGATATTATTTCCTTATCGTAGCTTTTGTGGATATTTTGTTTGCCAAATTGATGAGTACAGGTCCACCGTCGATTTTTGTGCACCCTTGGTTCTAGAGCCTTGCTGGAGAATTCATTTTGCCAGACCAACAGCGGTCACGTAATAATGATACCGCAATACACCTCCTACCCACGAATTATACCCCTCCCATGTCTCTAAAGCATCATGGACTGCTAAAAACTTAAATAAAGAATTAACAATTAGCAAAGGGGTAAACAATCAACTCTTTCAGGAAAGAGGCACACATGCTAAAAGAGTGTGTGCCACACAAAATTCGCTTGTAATTTTGTCTGGATTAATGGAGGTGCCAGACCATCAGTTGCCAGAAAATCGATGGTGGACTTGTAGTTATTGAGGTAGTGTGAGTCTCTTCCAGCCACAAGCTTTGCCATTTAATGAGTTTCAAAATGAATTACAAAAACCCAAGCAATTTTCTTTTCATAAGTGATGGGAGCAGAATTAGGCCATTTGGCCCATTTAATCTACTCTGTCGTGGCTGATCTAACTCTCCCACTCAACCCCATTCTCCTGTCTTCTCCCCATAACCCTTGACCCCTGGGGTGGTACTAATCAGGAGTATGTCAATCTCTGCCTTAAACATATCAATTGACTTGGCATCTACAGTCCTCTGTGGCAATGAATTCCACAGATTCACCATGCTTCAACTCTCGCGTTATGAAGGCAAACTGCCATTAGCTGTCTTACTGCCTGTTGTACTGATCAGCGAAGTTTTTTCAGTGTGATGTACAAGGACACCCAGGTCTCGTTGTACTTCCCCTTTTCCTGACACCATTCACATAATAATCTGCCTTCCTGTTCTTGCCACCAAAATGGATAACCTCACATTTATCTACACAACAGGGACATTTAACCACAGGGAAAGATTTCATTGGAACCCGAGGGCCAATATTTTCGCGCAGAGGGTGGTGGGCATATGAAACGAGCTGCTAGAGGAGGTAGCTGAGGCAGGTACTATAACAACATCTAAAATACTTTTGGATATGTAAATTTATAGGAAAGATTTAGAACCAAACATGGGCAGATGAGATTAGTGCACATGGCATGTTGGGACGTTGGGCTTGTTTCTGTTCTGTATAGTTCTTCTGACTAAAAAAAAACAAGGTGCTGGAGAAAGACACGAGACTGAGTATGCTGGAATCTCGAGCAAAGCACAAAGTGCTGGAGGAACACAGCGGGCCAGGTAGCATCTGTGGAGGGAATGGGTTTTGGTGGAGGCCCGTCTTCAGACTGATGAAGAGTATGATAGACTTGTAATCGAAGCTAGTTCCTTTGTGTGTGAGTACCAGAACAAGTGGGTTTTTAAAGTTTAGTCTTGGGTGATTTGATTGAAAACTGGCGCACTTTTTATCCACCAAATTGTGCGGATTTGGAAACGGCAGCTCCAGAGGGCTTGGGTTCGGGTTCAGGCTAAAGCTTAAAGCCTGAGGTTAACTTTACAGGGTAAAAATTAAAGATGGTGCGGGAGAGTGGTGACACCTTATGTGAAGATGTTGTCATGTTTACAGTATCCCTTCATGCGTACAAGTGATTTCATTGCAGCTGGTATATCTGACCATAATCTAATCTGATCTAAGACGAGTCGACTCTGGACTTACCTGGACTTGTACCTTGTCCTTTACCATCTGGACGCCCGCAGCAACGGCTGCGGAGGGTTGAGGTCCCGACCACGGGGGGAAATGGAGGAGGACTGGCCAAATTGTGTGCCTTCCACCACAGTGATGAACGCTGTGGTGGATGTTTATGTTAAAAATTTATTGTGTTTTTGTGTGTGCCCTTTATCATTGTATCGCTGCTGACGTATCATTTCACTTGCACTTTTTGTGCAATGTGACAAATAAACCGTTGTATTGTATTGTATTGTATTGTATTGTATTGAGTAGTAAGGACAAGGATAAGTGACTCTGAAGGAGGATAAGAGTTAAGGTACAAGATCTCATACATTTGATAAAATGACAGAGCAGACTCACAGGATTGAGAGCAGCACAGTGGCGCAATGGTAGAGTTACAGCAGAGACCCAGGTTCGATCCTGACTATTGGGTGCTGGCTGTACGGAGTTTGTATGCTCTCCCTGTGACTGCGTTGGTTTTCTCCAGGTGTTCTAGTTTCCGTCCACACTCCAAAGACGTTCAGGTTTGTAGGTTAATTGGCTTCTGTAAATTGTAGATTGTCCCCAATGTGGAGGATAGTGTTAGTGTACGGGTGATCGCTGGTTGCTGCGGACTTGGTGGGCCAAAGGACCTGTTTCCGTGATGATTCTGTAAAGTCTGAAGATTGAGTGACTTGTTCATATTTCCCTATCTTTAATGCAATCAACTGCTTGTTGAAATTACTGAGGCTATTCACTTTACCCTCGACTAAAATCAGTAGTACTGCTCATGATGATCAAGGCATCAAGGTAGTTCTGCTATTGTGCTAAACTTGTTTACAGGCAAACTTCAAACTCTAGAAGCCACAGGTATTTTCATTTTCCTCTTGTGTCATCTCTTGTGTCTACTTCCTGCTCTCTTCCTTACATCCCCATTTAAGCTGGTATTTCCTATTTTCTGTCTGACTTGCCAGCTGTCTGTATGTTTAAAGTTTCCCTTCCTCTGGGAAGTTTTCTTCCCTCTGTGAAGCTGTCCTTTACACCATCCAACTGGACATCTACACCCACCCCAATCCCCACCTTTATCCGCGGAACGTCCAACAGATTTGGTAATGGCTGCATCCTCCAATATCGCAAAATGTCGCCCAATGTATTTCACTTCGTGTAACCCGCTCCAACCTCTCGTAAAGCGCAGCATCGAAACTGCCCTGTACACTTCTGAACAAAGAGAGCATTTGAGTCACATATAATAAAGCTAGGACCATGGGCATCCACAGAGATATATGTGTGTTTGTGTGTGTACGAATCATCAATATGTGTTGACAAGGCTTGCTTTTATTAAAATAAGGTAATTAAAGGCTAATGTTATGTTGGCTTTAATGCCGTAAGGGCTGGAAAATAATAGGGAGGGATGTAGATGCTAGTTTACCAAAAAAAAGACAGAAAGTCTGGAGCAACTTAGCGGGTCAGACAGCATTCACAGAGAACATGGATGGTTAAAGTTACGGATTGGGACCCTTCTTCAAAAAGGAAGGAAGATTTGCTGTAGCTCTACAAAGCCCTTGTTAGATCGCTTCTGGATTACTACCCACAACTCCTGCTATGTTAACCTTGGAGGTGGCCCTGTGCAGAATCAGTGGACGTTGATCAGGGTTCCAAGAGTTAAATTATGGTGAGGTCCTGTAAAAGCCAGAGTATTTAATTGTCATGTGTACTAACGATAGAAAAGTTAAATTCATTCAGCAAAAGAACAGGCATGTAAACACAATACTCTTAGATAAAATAATGAACCAAAAAGCTATAATTTAAAAAAAAAACACAATTCTAGTGCAAAAATCCTGAAGTCCTTGGTGCAATCAAGATGGCTCATAGTTTGTGTAGGAAGGAAATGAAGATAGATGCAAAAAGCTGGAGGCTCAACGGGTCAGGCAGCATCTGTGGAGAAAAGGAATAGGTGACGTTTTGTTTAGTTAATATTTTGTGGCATTCAAGAGCCTATTAGTTGTTGGGGCAAAGCATCTTCTTTCATTTTCCCTGCTCCCTCACCTCTCCGTGACCATCTTCCTTTTTCTTGAAGTGCCTGAACCTCACAGAGGAGGCAACCTGGGCTTGATCTTTTTGGAAAAAAAAAATGGGAAGTTATTGAGTGATTTTATTGAGGTTTTTAGGATCATGAAAAAAAGTGATAAAGGAAACTTTTGCTGGTGGAGTTGTCTAGGAGAATAGGTACTAAGAAAGGCATAGGCCGACGATTCACATTTGCTGAATAAAGGATGTCATCACCACCATAACTGTTGCAGTGGCTCCACCTTGTGAAGGACAATATTAACACAAGAATATTTGCCAAGTCCGATTTGAATGATGTAAAATATAAAGTTTCTTAGTTTCAAAAAAGGCGTGTGAAGGGCACACTCCTTGCAATTTATTATTATTATTTTTTAAAAAATGCTTTGAATTATCAGAAGACTGCAGTATATTTTTATATGTGTAGGAAGGAACTGCAGATGATGGTTTAAACCGAGGATAGCCACAAAAAGCTGGAGTAAGTCAGCGGGTAAGTCAGCTCTCTAGAGAAAAGGAGCAGGCAACGTTTCGGGTTTAGTCTGAAGAAGGGTCTCGACCCAAAACGTCACCTATTCCTTTTCTCCAGAGATGGTGTATGTTTATATATCTCTATGAATGGCTCAATTGTAATCATGTATTGTCTTTCCGCTGTCTGGTTGGCATGCAAAATAAGCTTTTCACTGTACACGTGCCACTAAACTAAACTAAAAGCGAAACCATTTAAAATTATATTTTTTAAATGAAAGCCATGAATCTGGTGCCTGTGAATTGCTGCAGACTATGTCATTAATGTGTAGGAAGGAACTTCAAATGCTGGGTTACACCGAAGGTAGACACAAATTGCTGGAGTAACTTAGCGGGAAGGCAGCATCTCTGGATAGAGGGAATGGATAACGTTTAGGATCTGAAGAAGGGTCTCAACCCAAAACGTAACCCATTCCTTCTGTCTCTACATTCCAGGACGGTCTGGGTAATTACTGTAATGGTCGGTGGGGATACTTGAATGCATCAAAACTTGCACATTCGCACTGACTTGTTCACTTTGTTTCTTCGCCTCGTCCTCCCCCGTTCTTTCATTTTTCAGTTCTCTCTGTGACCTCTCACTGCTGCTGCCCTCTCCTCTCTCTTCTTCCCCTTGCTTTAATTATGTTTTCATAAATTCACGTGACAGGAGCAGAATTAGACCACCCCCCCCCTTGTCCATCAACTATACTCCGCCATTCAATCTATCTTTCTCTCTCAACCCCATTCTCCTGCCTTCTCCCCATAACCCCTGACACCCGTACTAATCGAACTGTTTTGATAAAACAGCTGAAATATTAGCCTGTTTCTCTTTAAGATATTGATGTTTTCATTTCAGACCTCCAAAAACGATGTGAATGTTTAATATTTAAGAAAGAACTGCAGATTCTTGAAAAAATCGAAGGTAGACAAAAATACTGGAGAAACTCAGCGGGTGAGGCAACATCTTTGGAGCAAAGGAATAGGTGATGTTTTGGGTCGAGACCCTTCTTCAGACTGATGTGGGGGCGGTGGGTGGGACGAAGAAAGGAAGAGGCGGAGACAGTAGGCTGTGGGAGAGCTGGGAAGGGGAGGGGAAGGAGAGGAGAAAGCATGGACTACCTGAAATTGGAGAAGTGAATGTTCATACCACTGGGGTGTAAACTGCCCAAGCGAAGGTGCTGCTCCTCCAATTTGCGTGGCGGGGACTCACTCTGGCCATGGAGGAGGCCCAGGACAGAAAAGGTCGGATTCGGAATGGAGGAGGGGGGGTTGGAGTGAAGTGCTGAGCCACCGGGAGATCCGGTTGGTTATTGCGAACCGAGCCTGCACCGATGTAGAGCAGTTGACACCTAGAGCAGCGGAAGCAATAGAGGAGGTTTGCGGAGGTGCAGGTGAACCCCTGCCTCACCTGGAACGACTGCCTGGGTCCTTGGATGGAGTCGAGGGGTGAGGTAAAGCGACAAGTGTAGCATTTCCTGCGGTTGCAAGGGAAAGTACCAGGGGAGGGGGTGGTTTGGGTGGGAAGGGACAAATGGACCAGGGAGTGACGGAGGGAAAACGGTCTCTGTGGAAAGCCGAAAGGGGACTGGAGATGGGAAGATGTGGCCAGCGGTGGGATCCCATTGGAGGTTGCGAAAATGTAGGTGGATTATCTGTTGGATGTGACCGCTGGTGGGGTGGAAGGTGAGGACAAGGCGTGCTCTGTCCTTGTTACGAGTGGGGGGATGGGGAGTGAGTGGTGAAATGGATGAAGTCAGTGAGTTATGCCTGGGTGCAGGAGGTACCTCCCCTTCCCCCCGCACCACCCCCTCCCCTGGTACTTTCACTTGCAACCGCAGGAAATGCTACACTTGTCGCAGTTACCTCCCCCCTCGGCTCCATCAAGGACCCAAGCAGTCTTTCCAGATGAGGTAGAGGTTCACGTGCACCTCTGCCAACCTCATCAATGCTTCAATGCTTGTTGCCTCACCGCTGAGTTTCTCCAGCCTTTTTGTCTACCTTGAATGTTTAATATGTGTGCTCTTAGGTAGTACTGTGTGGAAGGTTTAGAATTTTTTAAGGTATGTTTGGCAAACATGGAAGTGTACAGCACAGCAATAGGCCCTTCGGACCAAATGTCTGGGCCAAACATGATGCCAGTTTTAAACTAATCTCTCCCTTGCACATGAATCATACCCTTCCATTTCCTTCATATCGCTGGGGCTATCTAAAAGCCATGGGGTTTTCAACCAGAAACGTCCACCCATTCCTTCTCTCCAGAGGATGATGCTGCCTGTCCCGCTGAGTTTAATCCAGCGTTTTGTGTATATCTAAAAGCCATGATTAATCATTGAAAAAAGAGCGTTATCTTTTAGATAGAAAACTATCTGCAAATGTAAAAATATGGATTAATCTGCTGGGAAAAAGCATCAATTACTGAAAATTTGTTAGATTGTAACAGTGGCGCAGCCAGAGCTGCTACTCACATAAGGGCTGGAGGACCACAGGTTTGATCCGGACCTCGGGTGCTGTCTGTGTGGAGTTTGCAACGTTCTCCCTGTAAACGTGGGTTTTCTCTGGGTGCTGCCCGTTTCCTTTCCTCTCACATTCGAAGACGTGCAGGTTTGTAGGCTTTGTAAATTGCCGTAATGTGTAAGGATGGTTCAATGGTACATGATCGGTACAGTGAAATTAATTTTTGTATTCAGTTCTGTACAAGTATCAAAATCCATAAGCACTTAAAGTACATCATAAGTTCTTGGAGCAGAATTTGGCCAATCGGCCCATCAAGTCTAGTCCATCATGTCAACCCGTGGCTGATCTATCTTTCCCTCAACAACCCCATTCTCCTGCCGGTTCTCCCATAACCCAGGCACCCGTAATAATCCGGAGTCTGTCAATCGCCAATATAAATCGACATCTTAGCTAAGCATAATCAGATACAGTACAAGTGTTGCGGAAATGGGATAACTTCTGTGAAGCAGGGAATTGATGGTCGGCTTTGGACTTTGGTGGGCCGAAGGGCATCTGTTTCCATGCGTGTCTCTCTACCTAACTATAAATGTTAATTTTGTTTTTTTCGATCATGATCGCATCAATATCTCCTGTCTGGTTTTAATGAAGATGTCTGTTGTGCTGCAGGAACGGATTGGAAAAACTTGATTGAAATAACATGAGCTGGAGCTTCCTAACGAGGCTTCTGGAGGAAATCCACAACCAATCCAAGTTTGTGGGCAAGCTGTGGTTGACGGTGCTCATCCATATTCCGCGATTGTGCTGGACCGTGGTGGGCGGGGAGTCCATCTACTAGATGAGCAGACACAAGTTCGTCTGCAACACCAACACAGCCGGGCTGCGAGAACGTCTGCTACGACGCCTTTGCCCCGTTATCCCACGTGAGGTTTGGGGTGTTCCAGATAATACTCATCGTCACGCCGTCCATTCTCTACCTGGGCTACGCCGTGCACAAGATCACGGCGAAGGAAGACCCCGAGGGCGGAGCCCGAAAACCCAAAGAAGCACCAGTTACGCGGTGTTGCAGTGGAAGCAGCATCGAGGACTGGCGGAGGCCGAGGATTGATAACATAGCAGGATCCATACTCTATCCAGAAAATAGAGCTGCACAGCGATCAGGGAACAAAGAGCAGAAGAACCTGAACAGCACGATGGCCGACGGCAGATTAAACGTTGATGGCCTGATGAAGTTTTACGTTCTGCAGTGCTTGCAAGAAGTTTTATTGAGGTGTGTTTTCTTGTGGGCCAGTAAATCTTGTATGGCTTTGAGGTAAGTAGCAGCAAGGTACGAGTGTGTCCGCGACCCTTGCCCTCACACGCGTGTGGACTGCTTTGTATCCAGGCCCAACTGAGAGACTATTTTTCTGCTGTTGATGTACGGAGTAAGGCGGCCTCTGTTTAGTCATAGATATCTGGGAGATGATCATCTGGGATTTGGGAGATACGGGATATTATATAAAAACCCACCAAAAACTCTCTAGCAGAAGACTAGTTACATTAGCCTTATACATGGAACTCCCTTCAGCCCCTCCTGGCATACCATATTGCAGTCAACCAGATCAGATCCCGTACACTGACCTTTCCAATGCTAAATATGCTACAAGCAGAACAAAGAGAAAACAGCGCTCAAGAGCAGCACTACCGGCAGCAATGATGAAAATGTGCCGGTCAACTTGGAACGCGTGCAGCGGCAGCTGACGATGGCCAGGAACAGGTGGACCGAGGCGTTCCAGGCTTATAACGATCACACCCATCTCCAAACCCCACCAGAGAAAAGAAAGAAGGCAGTGGTCAAGCAAAAAGTAGCCTGAGCAGCAAATCTGGGGATGCAAAGACCTCGGTGTGGATTTGTAAGCAATTTGTCTTTGCTCAGCCAGTTTCAGTTGGATGTAGGACCAAAGATTACTTTATAGCAATCGTTTTAACTCCTCGTTTTGTTTTTAAAAGAAAGCCATTTGCAGTGTCAAAATTACAGTCTGCTACAGTAGTGTTTTTGTTTCAGTTCCTTCAATGGAGGACTAGGAATCTTTGGAAGATTCAGTTTTGTTTTTAAATCTTTTTTTTTTTTCAGTGCGCCAAACATCTAGTGCAAGATCGAATTGATAATCTTTGATTACGTTCATCCAGCTACCAATTGCCAAATTGGTTGTGAGTATTTCAGAAACGGACCATTGATCTCAAATCAGCCATGCTGTTAATATTAAACGAGTGCCTTTTCTTTTCTGTGTATAAAGAGGGAAGCAGTGCACAAGAATCTGTGCAAACACAGCCATAATCTGCACTGCAGAATCTGTTAATCAATGTTTACCTGAGGGTTTGGGAGTAGTTTTGTGCAAATGTCAAACACAAACCCCTTCTTGCCCACAGTAAGTGGCTTTCTAGCCATTTTCCTCATGCTTACTTCCATACCATCTTTTTAATGAGGGTTGTTTATCAGTATTAGATTGTGACTTCACATAGGACGCATTGCACTGGAGTTTGAGAATGGCGGTCTGCTTGCGTTAGAGATCATTGCCATGTAGGACATATAATTAAATTTGAATGTGATTTATCTTAGGATCTTCCTTGGGTTAGGGTTGGTGCAGCATCTCTATTGATCTTTGATAGTTTACTGTGTAACCTATCATATAGAAATGTCTTCTTGTTAAGGTATTATAAATAAAACGGCATGCCATCAGTAGGAAGAACTCTATCTCACTGACCGTACTTTGGAACGGGTTGACCTATTTATTACATTACCGCGTGCAGCATTACTACTACGGAAACTAAACCAATCAAACATAGAAGATCTTCTTAAAGCAGAAACAAATGACTGGAGGAAACTCAATGGATCACGCAGCATCTGTGGGAGTATAGGGATAGTTGATGATTTGTGAACTGACCTTGTAATGAAGGTCTTCCCTTTGATACCTGATCATCGCGTCGTGGTGGCACAGTGGAAGGGTTTGCTCCTTACAATCGTCAGAGCACCTGGTGCGCTCCTGACTACGGGTGCTTGTTTTGTTAACTGTTTTGTACATTCTCTCCGTGACCTATGTGGGGTTCTCTCTTGGGTTCTCCAGGTTCCTCCTACACTACCAAGACATACAGGTTTTGGAGGTTAATTGTCTTGGTACAATTGTAAAAGGTCCTCAGAGTGTTAGCGTGTCCAGGGACTCCTGTTTTCGGGGCGGACTTTGGTGGGAAGAAGGGCATGTTTCCGTGCTCTATCTCCAAACTAAACCTTTATATTCTGCTTGACCTGTTTTTGAGTTCCACCCCACTTTGTGTGTTGTTCCAGATTCTAGAAATCTTCAGGGGCCCTTGGGTCTTTCACGCAACATTCTCATGATTCAAGTGGGATCAGATTTTTAAATGTGCATTTAAGCAAGGGACACTTAGTAAACAAATCAAAGCAAGTTCTGCATTTGCAGGATTGATCCGTGGATGCTAAATAATCATTACAGGCGCATTCAGTTTCCATCTCAAACTACTTTGCGTTGCATCGGAAATAATGGTTTTGGATTTGAGACATACAACAATTATTGTATAGGGGGCGTTTGTACAAACATAAAAATAAGGAACTACCACATGAGGCCAACAACTTTTCAGTTGCTGTTAAACATTCCACTTCCGACATTATTTATTGTACACATAAAGCTCATCACAATTTAACTAGGAGGATTCCGAGAAGAATATTTCCATAACTCTTGCCTTTTCCTTTCTCATAAGTTGGCCATGGAAGTGATCTTGCTCTACGTACTTAGAGTTACAATATGTCCCAACATAGCTGATTTTGACCGTCTTATTTTTTTTTGTTTAAGAATTAGTTGTCCATTGTTCAAATTAAAAAGCTTGAAAAAAGCTTTGTAACAGGCCGTCATAAAGGACCGAGCTCGTAATGCCAATTTTTCTATACTTTTTAAAAATTATGTTTACATTTGTTTGTTCATTTGTAGCCTGTGAAAAAACTTGCCAGCTTTGGAATAAGTTAAAATGCGGCGTCCAGGTAACGATTCAAATGTAATTGCCCACAAAAGGTTTTTAAAGGCAATTCATTGTATAAGGGATGGACTCCCCTGTGCAAATCTGCTGCGCATTCTCCTTGCGCCTTACTGATAGCCCATCTTTTTACAGGAACAGAACTGACAGTTTAAAATTCACCATCTTTAAAATTTGTGTCGAAAAACCTAAATCTTTTTGACTTCCAACGGACGCAAATGTACTTTCTTGTATTTTTTCTACCCGAACACAGTTGTACGTTTCTGTCACTGGTGGGATTGCGTCCTGTTACAAATAACCAGTCCTTCAGTGGAACTGGGATGATTTGAGGGAAAGAAGTGCCAAAGCATTGGTAAGAAACTTTGCCGTTTATTTAGCGTTTGTATTTAAAACCGAAATTCGCCAAAACTCTTTGTCCCAAACCAGATGAGCTCTTGTTAGATTATGGGATCGTTTACTGCAGTTTCTTCTTTCTTCTTCTGCTTTCTTTCTTCTTCTTCTTCTTTCTTCTTTTCTCTTCTTCTTCCCTCTTCTTCTTCTTCTTTCTTTTTTTCTCTTCCTGTTTTTTCTTTGTCTTTTCTTTTCTCTTCTCCTTTCCTCTCTTCCTTCAAATTCTTCTTCTCTTTCCTCTCTTTCTTCTTCATCTCGTTTCTTCGATCTTCTTTCCTCTTAGTCTTCATTTTTTTCTTTCTTCTTTTTTCTGTTTTCCTTCTTCTTCCTCTTTCCTTTCCTCCTTTTTCCTTCTCTTTACTTTTTCTTCTCGCTGACTTCATCCTGCTCGCTCTTCTTTTCTTTCTTCTTGTTCAATTCTTTTCTTCTTCCTTTTCTTCATCTTCTTGCTTCTTGTCCTCTTCTAATGCTCACCTTCTTCTTGTAATCTTCTTCTTTCTGTCTCACCTATGTTCTAATTTTGTCCTTTTCTTTTTTTTCTTTCTTTTCTTCTCCAGTTCTTAAAATTTCTTCCTTCTTCCTCTATTTCCTCTTTCTTTATCTTTCTTTTCTTCTCTTTCTGTTCTTTCTTTCCTTTCCTCTCCTCTTTTTCTCTCTTCTTCTTTTTTTTCCTTCTGCCTTTTTCTTCCCTTGTTCGTTTTTTCCTCTTCCTTTCTTTTCTCCTTCTTCCCCTCTATTTCGTTTCCTCTTCCCCTAGTGTTCCTGATGCTTCTTCTTCTTTCTCGAGATTTCCCTTTCTTATTCTTTCTTCTTCTCGCTTTTCTCTCTTCTTTCCTCCCCCTTTTTCTAGGCTCTCTTTCCTTCTTTCTTTCTCCTCTTCTTCTTCCTCTTCTTTTCCTTCTTCTTCACCTCCTTCTCCCTTTCTTCTCGTCTTTCTCTTAACTTTTCTCTTTCTTCTTTTTTCTTCGCCCCCTTTCATCTTCTTTCTTCTTCTTCTCCTTCTTTTTCTTCTTCGATTCTTCCTTCTTCTCTTTTCTGTGCTCTCTTCTTCTTTCTTCTTCTCTCTTGTCTCTCTCTTTCTTTCTTTCTTCTTCTTTTCCTTTTCTTCCTTCTCATTCCTCTCTTCCTTCACTCTCTCTGTTCAGTCTCTCTGTTTCGCTTCTTCTCTCCTTTTCCTTCCCTTCCTCTTCTCTCGCTTCTTCCCTTTTTCCGTCTTTCTTTTTCTCCTTTTTTTTTCGTTCTTCTTCTTCTTTCTCGTCCTTCTTCTTCTTTCCGTCTCCCTTCTTTTTCCCCTTCTTTCTGCCCTCTTTTCTTCTCTCCTTCCTTTTCTTCTCTTCTTCTATCCTCTTTTTTCTCCCCCCTTTCTTTCTCCTTCTCCTTCGTCTTCCTCTTCTTCTTCCTCTCTTTCTCTCTGTTTCTTCTTCTTTCCTCTTTCTTTTTCTTCTTCTTTCTTCTTCTCTTCTTTCTCTCTTCTTCTTTGCTTTCTTTCTCTCTCCCTCTTTTTCTTCCTCCTCTCTTCTTCTCTCTTCTCTTCTTTTTTCTTCTCCTGGTCTTTCTTCTCTCCTCTTTCCTCGCCCTTTCCTCCCTTCCTTTCTCTCTTCTCTTCTTCTTTTCTTTTCCCCCGCTCTTTCCCTCCCTTCTCCTCTCCTCTTCTCTCCTCTTCTCTTCTCCCTTCTTTCGCTCTTCTTTCTCCTTCTCTCTCCTCTTCCTCCTCTCTCCTTTCTTCCTTCTTCCTCTTGTTCTCTTTCTTTTTCCCTTTCTTCTCTTCTTTTCTTCTCTCCCTTTCCCCTCCTTTCCCTCTTCCGCTCTTTCCCCTTCTCCTTCCTTTTTCTTTTTCTTCTTCTTCCTCATCTTTCCTTCCTCCCTTCCTTCTCTCCTTTTCTTCTCCTCTCTCTCTCTCCTGCTCTTCTTCTCACCTCTCCTCTCTTCTCCTCTCCTTCTCCCTCCTCTTCCCTTTCTCTTTCCTTCTCCCCCTCCTTTTCCCTCTCTCTTTTCTCTTTCTTTCTTTCTCTCTCTCTTCTTCTCTCCTCCTCTTCCTCTCCTCTCTCCTGCTTCTCCTCTTCCTCCCCTCTTTCTCTTCTCGCTGTTTTCTCCTCTTCTCTCTTCCCCCTCTCCTCTCTCTTTTTCTCTCTCCTTTCTTTTCTTGATCTTCTTCCTCTTTCTTCTTCCTCTCCATCTCCTCTCTTCTTCCCTCTCTTTCTCTCCTTCTTCTCTCCTTTTCCTTTCCTTTCTTCTTTTCTCTCTCTTTTCTTCCCTTTCTTCCCCTCTCCTCCTTTCCCCCCCTTCTCCCCTCCTCTCTTCTTCTTCCCCTTCTTCTTCTCCCCCTCTTCTCTTCTTCTCTCTCTCCTTTCTCCCTCCCCCCC
The DNA here is from genome assembly GCF_028641065.1 of Leucoraja erinaceus. Lineage (NCBI taxonomy): Eukaryota > Metazoa > Chordata > Chondrichthyes > Rajiformes > Rajidae > Leucoraja > Leucoraja erinaceus. The sequence continues at coordinate 27,103,760 of NC_073403.1, forward strand.
TCCCTTCTTTGTTCCCTCCTCCTTCTCCTCTCCCCGCCTCCTCTCCCTCTCCTTCCCTCTCTCTTCTCCTCTCTTCCTTCTCTCTCTTTCTCTTTCTCTTCCCTCTCTCCTCCCTCTCTCTTCTTCTCTCTTCCTCTCTTTTTCCTCTTCTCCTTCTCCTTTCTTTTCCCCCTCTTCCCCTTCTTCTCTCTCTCAATTCTCCTTCCTCTCTCCTTCTTTCTTCTTCCTCTCCCCCCCCTTCTCCCCTCCCTCTGCCGTTCTTTCCTCTCCTCTCTCCCTTCTCCTCCTTCCCCTTTCCCTCCCTTTCTTTCCCCCTCTCTTCTTTCCTCGGTTCTCTCTCTTCTTCCCTCTCTCTCCCCCTCTCTCCTCTCTCTCCCCTCTCTTCTTCCCCTCCTTTCTTCCTCTCCTTCTCTCTTCCCCTCTCTTCTCTCTTTCCTCCTCCCTCTCTCTTCTTCCTCCTCCTTTCTTTCCCTCTTCTCTCCCCTCTCTTCCTTTTTCTCTTCTCTTCTCTCTTCCTCCCCTCTCCTCCTTTTCTCTCTCTCTTCTCTCTTCTCCTTTCCTCTCCTTTTCTTTTCTCTCCTCTCCTCGTCTCTCTCCTTCTCTCCCCCTTCTCCTCTCTCTCCTCTCTCTCTCCTCTTCTCTCCACCTTTTTCTTCCTCTCTTCTTCCTCTCTCTCTCTCTTCCCTCCCCCCTCTCCCTCTCTCTCTCTCTCCTTCTCTCTCTCCCACCTTCTCTCTCTCTCCCTATTTCCCTCTCTCCCACTAGATAGATAGATAGATAGATAGATAGATAGAGACAGAGAGACAGAGACAGAGAGACAGAGAGACGGATAGATGGATAGATGGATAGAGAGAAAGAGACGGAGAGATAGAGAGAGATAGATAGATCTCTCTCTCCCTCTTCCTCTCCTCTTCTCTCTTTTTTTCTCTTTCTTCTCTGCTCTCTCTCTTCTCCTTTCCCTTCTTCTCTCTTCTCTCCCTCTCCCTTCTCTTCCCCCCTCTTCTTTCTTCTCTTCTTCTCCTCTCCTTCCTCCTCTCTCTTCGCTCTTCTCTCTCCTTTCTTCTTTTTTCATCCCCTCTCTCTCCTTTCCCTCCTCTCTTTCTCCTCTCTTCTTCTCTTCCCTCCTTCCTCTCTTCTCCCCTCCTCCCCTCCCCTCCCCCCTCTTCTCCTCCTTTTCTCCTCCTTCCTCTCTCTCTTCTCTCACTTCTTTCCTCCCTATCCTCTTCTCTCCTCTCTCTCTCTCTCCCTCTCCTCTCCCTCTGTCTCTCTCCCCTCTCCCTCTCCCCCTCCTCTCCCCCTCTCTCTTCTCTTCCTCCTTCCTTCTCTTTCCCTCCTCTCTTCCTCTCCTCTTTTCCCTCTCTCTTTCCCCTCTCGTCTCTTCTCCTCCCTTCCCTCTTCCTTCTTTCCTCTCTTCTCCTCTCTCTCTCTTTCTCTCTCTCTCTCTCTCTCTCTCTCTCTTTCTCGCTCTCTCTCTCTTTCTCTCGCTTTCTCTCTCTTTCTCCTTTCTCTCTCCCTCTCCCTCTCCTCCCTCTCCTCTTCTCCTTCCCTCCTCCTCCTTCTTCTTCCCTCTCTTTCCCCCCTCCCTCTCCTCTCTTTTCTCTTCTCTCTCTCTCCTCCCTCTCCTTCTCCTCCCTCTCCCCCTTTCTCTCTCCGCTTCTCTCCCTCTCTTTCTTCTCCCTCTTCTCTTCTCCCTCTTTCCTCCTCTCTCTTTCTCCCCTCTGCTCCTTTTCCCTCTCTTCGCCTCTTCCTTCTCCCCCCTCCCCTCCTCCTTCCTTCTTTCTCCTCTCTCCCCCTCCTCCCTTTTCTTTTTCTCTTCTTCTCTCCCTCTCCTTTCTTCTTCTCCCTTCTTCTTCTCTTTCTTCTCTGCTTCTCCTTCTCCCCCTCTTCCTCCTCTCTCTCCCTCTTCTCTCCCCTTCTCTCTCTTCCCCTTCTCCTCTCCCCCTTTTTCCCTCTCCTTCCTCTCTTCTTCTTCCTTCTTTTCCCTCTTCACCCTCTCTCTCTCTCTTCTCCCTCTCTTCTCTCCTCTCCTCTTCCTTCTCTTTCTTTCTCTCTCCTTCTCTCTCTTCTCCTTTCCTCTCTTTCCTCTTCCCCTTCTTCCTCTCTCTCTTCTTCTCTTCCCCCCCTCTTTCTTCTCTTCCCCCCTTCTTCCTTTCTTTCTCCCTTCTCTCTCTCCCTCCCTCCTTCTCCTCTCTCTCTTCCCTCCTTCTCTTCTTCTTTCCTCTCTTCCTTCTTTCCTCTCTCTCCTCTTCCTCTCTCCTCTTCTCTTTTCTTCCTTCTCTCTTCTCCCTTCCTTCTCTCCTTCCTCTCTCCCTCCCTCTCCGTCCCTCCCTCTCTTCTCCTGCTCTCCCTTCTCTCCTCTCTCTCCTTCCCCCTCTCCCTCTTCCTCTTCCCTCCTCCCTCTCTCTCCTTCTCCCCTCTCTCTCCTCCTTCTTCCTCTCTTCTTCTCCTCCTCCTCCCTCTTTCCTTCTCTCTCCTCTCCTCTCTTCTTCTCCTCTTCTCTCCTCCCCTTCCCCCTCTCTCCCTTTTCTCCCCCTCCCTTCTCCTCCCCCTCTCCCTCCTTCCCCCTCTCTCCCTCCTCTCTCTCTGTTCCTCTTTCTCCTCTCCCCCCTCTCTTCTTCTCTTCTCTTCCTCTCCTCTCTTCTTCCCCCCTCCTCCTCTTCTTTCTCTTCTCTCTTCTCTCTCCTCTCTCCCTTCTTCCTTCCCCTCTCTCCTCTTTTCCCCCTCCCCCCTCTCTCTCCCTCCTTCTCTCCCTCTCTCCCCTCTCTCTCTCCCTCCCTCCCTCTTCTCCCTCTCTCCCTCTCTTCTTTCTTTTTCTCTCCTCTTCCTCTTCCTCTCTTCTTCCTCTCCTCTCTCCTCTCCCCCTCCTCTCCTTCCTTCTTTTCCCTCTTCTCTCTCTCCCTCTCTTCCCCTCCTCTCCCTCTCTCTCTATTTCCCCCTCCCTCTCTACACTCCCCCCTTTCTCCTCCTCCTCCTCTCTCTCCCCTTCTCTCCCCCCTCCTCCCTCCTCTCTTCTCCTCCTCTCTTCTCTCTCTCTCTCCTCTCCTCTCTCCTCTTCTCTCTCTCCTTCCTCCTCTCCCTCCTCTCTCCTCTCCTCTCCTCTCTTCCTCTCTCCCCCCTCTCTCTCTCTCTCTCTCCCCTCCCCTCTCCTCTTCTTCTCCTCTCTCTTCCTCCCTCTCCTCTCTTCTCTCCTCTCTCCTCTCCCCTCTTTCCCCCTTCTCTCTCCTTCTCTTCTTCTCCTTCTCTCTCTCTCTCTCTCTCTCTTTTTTCTCCTTCCCTCTCTCTCTAGTATCTCATTCTCTCTCTCTCTCTATTATCTTCTCTCTCTCTCTTTTTCTCATTCTCTCTCTCTCTCCTCCCCTCCTCCTTCTCTCTCTCCCCTTTCCTCTCCTCTCCTCTCCTCTCTTCTTCCTCTCTCTCTCCCTGCCCTCCCTCTCCTCCTCCCTCCCTCTCCTCTCTCTCTCTCTCTCCCTCCCCTCTCTCTCCCTCTCTCTCTCTCCTCTTTCTCTCTCTCCTCTCCCCTCTCCTCTCTCTCTCTCTCTCCCCTCCTCTCTCTCCCTCTCTCCCCTCCTCTCTCTCTCCCCTCCTCTCTCTCTCTCTCCCTCTCCCACTGTCTTTCCCTCTCCTCTCTCTCCTCTCCTTCTCTTCTTTCTTTCTCAGCTTCTTTCAACATCTCTCTCTTTCTCCTATCTCTCTCCCTCACTCTCTCAACATCACCCCCCCTCTCTCCCTATCTCTCATTCCCTCTATCTCGTCTCTGTCACCCAGACTCCCCCTATCTCCCTCTACCTTCCCCTCTTTCTTCCTCTCTCCCTCTCCTCTCCCTTCTTTCTCCTCTCTTCTCCCCTCCCCTCCTTCCCCCCTCTCCTCTTCTCTCCTCTCCTCTCCCCTCCTTCCTCTCTCCTCTCCTTCTCCCCCTCTCCTCTTCCCCCTCTCCCCCCTCTCCTCTCCTCTATTCTCTTCCTCTTCCTCTCTTCCTCCCCCTTCCTCTTCTTTTCTTCCCCTCTCCTCCTCCTTTCTCCCCTCTTTTCCCCTCTTCCTCTCTCCCTCCTCTCCCTCTCCTCCTCTCCTCTCCTCTCCTCTCCTTCCTCCCTCTCGCCCTTTTCCTTCCTCCTCTCCCCCCCTCTCTTCTCCCCTCCCTCCCTTTCTCTCCCCTCCTCTCTCCCTCTCTCCCCTCTTCTCTCTTCTCCTCCCTTCCCTTCTCCTCTCTCTCTCTCCTTCTCCCCCCCCTCTCCTCCTCCTCTCTCTCTCCTCTCTCCCCCTCCCTCCCTCTCTCTCTCCCCTCTTTCTCTCTTCCTCTCCTCTTCTCTCCCTCTCCCCCTTTTTCTCCTCTCCCTTCCCTCCTCTCTCTCTCTTCTCCTCTCCTTCCTTTTCCTCTCCTTCTCCTCCCCTCTTCCTCTCCTCCCTTCTCTTTTTCTCCCTCCTTCCTTCCTCTCCCCTCTCTTCCTCCTCTCTCTCTCTCTCCTTCTCTCTCTCCCTCTCTCTCTCTCTCTCTCTCTCTCTCTCCTCTCTCTCTCCCTCTCTCCCTCTCTCCTTCTCTCTCTTCACTCTCTCTACCCTCTCTCTCTTTCGCCTCTCTCTCTCCCTCTCTCATTCTCCCCTCTCTCTCTCCCTCCCCTCCTTCCTCCCCTCTTCTTTCTCTCTCTCCTTTCTCTTTCTCTCTCTCTTCCTCTCTCCTCTTTCTCTTCTCCTCTTTCTCCTTCTCTTCCCCTCCCTCTTCCTCCCCTCTCTTCTTCTCTCTCTTCCTCTCCTTTCTCTCTTCCTTCTTTTCTCTCTCCTCTTCTCCCCTCTTCTTTTCTCCTCTCCTCCCCCCCCTCCTCTCTCTTCTCTTTCCTCCCTTCTTCTTCCTCTCTTTCTTTTCCCTCTCTTCCTTTTCCCCTTCTCTCTTTCCCTCCCCTTTCTTTCTCCTTCCTTTTTTTCTCCCTCCCTCCTCTCTCTCTTCTCTCCCCTCTTCTCCCCTCCTCTCTCTCTCTCTCTTCTTCTCTCTTTTTTTTCCCTCCTCTCTCTTTCTTCTCCCCCTTCTCTTCTTCTTTCTCCCTCTCTTCCTCTCCTTCTCCTTTTCTCTCTTCCCCCCCTCTTCTCTCTCTTCTTTCTCCCTTCTTTTTCTTCCTTCTCTCTCTCTCTTTCTCCTTTCCTTTTCTTCTCCTCTCTCTTCTCTCTCCTCTTTCCTTTCTTCTTCTCCTCTCTTTCTTTTTCCCCCTCCTTCCTCCCTCTTCTCTCTCTCTCTTCCTCTCCTCTCCCCCCTCCCTTTCTCCCTCCCTCCCTCTCTCCTCTTCCTCTCCCTCCCTTTCCTCTCCTTCTCTCTTCCTCCTCCCTTTTCCCTCCCTCTCTCCTCTTTCTCCTTCCTCTCTTTCCCTTCTCTCCTCCTCTTCTTTCTCCTCCCTTCTTCTTTCTCTCTTCTCTCCTCCCTTTCCTCTCTTTCCTCCTCTCTCTTCTCTCTCTTCTTTCTTTCCCCTTCTCTTTCCCTCCCCTCCTTCCCTCTCCTTCTCCTCTTTTCCCCCTTTCTTCTCCTTCTTTTCCCCTCTCTCCTCTTCCTCCCCTTTCTTCTTCTCTCTTCTCTCTCCTCCTTCTCTTTTCTCTCCTCTTTCCTCTTCTTCCTTCTCTCTTCCTTCCCTCTCTCCCTTTCCTCTTCCCCCTCTCCTTCTTCCTTCCTCCTCTTTCTCCTTTTCCTCTTTCTTTTTCTCTCTCCCCCCCTCTCCCTCTCCTCCCTCTTCTTTCTCTCCTCCCTCTCTTTCCTTTCCCCTCTTTCTCTCCCTTCTCCTCTCCTCCTCCTCCCCTCCTCTCCCTTCTCTCTCTCTTCCCCCCTCTCTTCTTCTTCCCCTTTCCTCTCCTTTCTCCCCTCTCTCCCCTCTCCCTCTTTCTTCTTTCTCTCTCTTCCTTCTTCTTCTTTCTCTCTCTCTCTCCCCTCTTCTCTTCCCTCTCCCTTCCTCTCCCTCTTCCTTTCCTCTCCTCTCCTCTCTCTTCTCCTTCCCCTTTCTCTCTCCTTCCCCCCTTCTCCTCTTCTCTCCTCTCCCCCCTCTCTCTTCTCTCTCCTTCTCTTTCTCTTCTCTTTCCTCTCTTCTCTCTCCCTTCTTCTTTCTCCTCCCTCCTCTCTTCTCCCTTTTCTCTTCCTCTCTCTCTTCTCTTTCTCTCTCTCTCTTCTCTCCTCTCCTCCCTTTCCTCTCCTCTCTCTTCCTCTCTCCCTCTTCCCCTTCCCTCCCTCCCTCTCCTCTCCTCTCTCTCCTTCCCCTCCCCTCTTTTCTCCTCCCTCTTCCTCTCCCCCTCTTCCCCTCTCTCTCCTCTCCCTCCTTCCCCTCCTCCTCTCTCTTCCTCTCCTCTCTCCTTTCTTCTCTCCCCTCCTTTCTCTCCTCCCCCTCCTCTCTCTCTCCCTCTTCTCTCTTTCCTCTCCCTCTCTTCCCTCTCCTCTCTCTTCCCTCTCCCCTCTCTCTCTCTCTCTCTCTCTCTCTGTCTGTGTCTCTCTCTCTTTCCCTCTTCCCTCTGTCTCCCCCACCCCCCTCTCTCTCCTCTCCTCTCTCTCCCTCTCCTCTCCTCTCTTCTCCTCTCCTCCCTCCCTCTCTCTCTCTCACTCCCTCCCCTCTCCTCTCCCTCCTCTTCTCCTCCTTTCCTTTCTTTCCCTTCCTTCTCCTCCCCTCCTCCCCTCCCCCTCTCTCCCTCCTCTTCCTCTCTCTTCTCTCCTCTTCTCCCTCTTTCTCTCCTCCTCTCTCTCTCCTCTTCTCTCTTCTTCTCTTTCTCTTCTTTCTTCCTCCCCTCTCCTCCCTTCTCCTCTCCCTCTCTTCTTTCTCCTCTCTCCTCTCCTCTCCTCCCTCTCTCCTCTCTTCCTCTCCCCTCCCCCTCCTCTTTTCTTCCTCTCCTCTCCTCTCCCCTCTCCTCTCTTTCTTCTCCTCTTCCCTTTCTTTCCTCTCCTCTCTCCTCTCTTTTCCTCCTTTCTCCTCCCCTCTTTTCTCCCCTCTCCTCTCTTCCCTTCCCTTCTCCTCTTCTCCTCCTCTCTCTCCCCTCTTTTCTCCTCTCCCTTCCCTCTCCCTTTTCTTCCTCCTCCTCCTCTCTCTCTCTTCTTCCTTCCCTCCTTTACTTCCCTTCTCCTCTCCCTCTCCTTCTCTCCCTCTTTCTCCTTTTCCTCTCTTCCTCTCTCTTCCTCTCTCCTCTCTTTTCCTCTCCTCCTCTCTTCTTTTTTCTCCTCTCCTCCTCCTTCTCCTCTCTTCCTCTCTTCCTCTTCCCTCTTCTCCTTCCCCCTCTTTTCTTCTCTCCTCCTCTCTCTTTCTCCCCTCTCTTTCCTCTCCGTTCCTCCTCTTCTCTCTTCCTTCCCTCTCTCTCTCCTCTTCTCTCTTCTCTCTCTTTCCTCCCCTCTCTCACCTTCCTGTTTGGGGACTTAAAGTGAAACAGAGGATCTATGTTTCAAGCTTTGAAGTTGTACATGTCTATACTAGCTTTTGTATATAGCTACACTTCGATGAAGGTTAAAGATGCCACAATGGGAAGAAGTGCTTCAGCTGGTCACTTATTGAACAATTATTTTAAAGAGGTGAACAAAAAAATAGGTGCCTTTTTGTTTTCTAGTTTATTTTCCTGAAATGGACTTGAATGCTACATTCAAACTCGTAAAGGCATATTTTGTTTTGGACTTAAGTTGGCGCGCGTGTGTGGTGTACTGTCTTCAAGAAATGGCCCTGCAGTTGTGTGGAGGACATATACTGTACCTTTGTCATATACATCATCTATGCAACTTATCCTAGTTTTTATACAAATCCGATGGGAATTTTTTTGTCACAAATAATTCCACACATTTGAAAAGATTTTGTATTAAAAGTTTTTATTTTGCATGTTTCAAAAGTATTTGAATTGTCTTGTGAAATAGAAATGTTGCTCTTTGGATTGTTCTGCCTTATTCTGGAGTTAAGTTGTGACTGAACTCAAAATACTACTTTTATGGCACTTTCGTGTGAAAAACCAATTGGGATGTTTGAGTCAGGAGAGGTTTAGTGCTGTACACTGGAATCCCTACCAACCCATTATATCTACAACAACTTTAAATGTATCAATTTTGTAAGAGTTTTCACTTCAGGCACGCCTTTTTCTCGTTGATTAATAGAATTTGAGAGCCAAAAAAGCACAGTACTGTATACCACTTTAAACATGAAATAATATCCGCACAGCACAGAACCACCGCCTTTTGTCCCACCTTGTCTCTGACAGAAAAACATGCCCCATCTAAGTTGATTGTACATTTGACCCATATCCCTGTTGAACCTTATCCTATACTCTCCATGTACCTGTCCAAGTGACTTTTTCATCGTGTACGCTATACCGCCTAACTACCTCCTCTTTCATCTTGTCCTATAGATCCCCCACCATCTTCCGTGAGAACAACTGCCGCCTCAATTCCTATTAAATCGTTTCCTCCCTCGCATTTCGTCGTGGTTCTCTTCCTCCTCAGGGTTTTCCAGTGGTTATGTGTCACATGGTACCATTTAATGTATAGTGACATTTGAGTATGCCATAAAGCCATACGAAGTGAAAATCACCAAGACCCACAGCCACATAAACTGTTAACATAACCATCCATCAAAGTGGATGCCGCTTCCCTCACTGTGATCAGAAGGCAATACATTTCAATCTTCTTCCTCTTATTCTCCTGCGGTCAGGGCAGTCCAACCATCCCCGTCAGGGGCAATCAGAAGCCCCCGCGCGCCGACTATACGAAGCCCACCGTCGGTTTGATCGAAATCTCCCTCGTCGGGTTTTTTTACACATCTCTCCTAGGCCATATGGAGCTCCTGAATTGGCCTCTTCTCACCGGAGACCGCGGGCTTCACGATGTTACATTCACCGGCTCCGCTCATTTGAGCTTTCATCCCCCGCCAAGGGATCTCAAGCACCACGATGTGTAAGTCCACTGACTCCCGCTGCTTGGAATCGTCCGTCAGTCTCCAGCAAGGCCCCGCCAACCTGTCACTATTTTAGGCCGCAGCAGGACGGAGATACATACGGAAACAAACTTGCATTGCATATCCGCCGAGGTAACAGATTGGAAAAAAAAGTTTCCCCCCAAACCCCCGCACCCCTCCGCCACATCAAACAAACCAAGGACACTAAACATACTTTTAACACAACCTAAAATAACAAAAAAAATAAGACAGTTACAGATACAGACTGTCGACGATGCTGCCCCTTGCTGATAGCACCATCCTGTGTAAAATACTCTGTGCCTTCAGCCTATTCATTTCCCTTCATGATTTTATGCACCTCTATAGAATGACCCCTTAGTGTCCTAGGCTCCAAGGACTAAAGTAGCATGTCCAATCTCCCTTTAGTTTCATGGCCCTTGAATCCTGGCAGCATCCTCATAAATCTACTCTACCTCTCGTCCACCTTAATGACATCCTTCCTTTGGCCAGGTGACCAGAACCAAACATCTCCAAATCCTGGCCTCACCAACGTACAACTGTAACAGAACAGGCCCAACCTTTATGCTCAACACCTTGTAGCAACAAGGAACTACAGATCTGATTTTTATATAAAATAACCGATCAAAGTTTAATTGGGGGGGGGGGGGGGGGGGGGGGGAGGTGGAGGGGAGGACATTGAATAGGCAGATAGTTGACTAAAGTCAGAGATGAAAATACATTGTGATAAAAAGGATTGAGCGAGTTTCCAGGCCTTCCAGTTTTTAAGACCCAACTTACTAATGCCTTGCACATTCCTATCTAACTCGTTGACGTAAACTACCAACACTAATGGGCCAGCACCGTTCCCCTGATGCACAACACCGCTGTCACAGGCCTCCAGTCCTGAAAAAACGCCCTTCCACCACCACCCTCTGCTGCCACCCATGGTCAATTCTGTATCCAGAATATGAAAAATAAAATGCCCAGCAGATCAGGCGACATCTGATGCCTGACCTGCGTTCCTCCATAATTTTGTGTTTTACTCAAATTAGAAACATAGAAAATATGTGCAGGAGTGGCCCATTCGGCCCTTCGAGCCTGCACCCGCCTTCACTATGATCATGGCTGATCATCCACGCATTATCCTGTACCTACCTTCTCTCCAATAAACCCCCTGATCCCCTTATTAGCCACAAGGGCCACATCTAACTCCCTCTTTAATTAGCTAATGACTGGCCTCAACTACCTTCTGCAGCAGAGAATTCCACAGATTCACCACTCTCTGTGTGAAAAAAAAATGTTTTTCTCATCTTGGTCCTAAAAGATTTCCCCCTTATCCTTAACTGTGACCCCGTATCGGTAAAAAACTGTGTCTGGCAGTTCCTTGTGGCTCTGCAGAAAGAGAACTGGGGTTAATGTCAGTCATGAGAGTTCATCAGAGTCGAAGAAAAGTTGGGAGATTTTTAGCTAGAAGAGGTGTTACTGAGAAAATAGCAAAGAGGGATGCACAACCCCCGCAAATGATTAGTATAGATAGGGAGCATGGTCTACATGTAGAAATCCTGTATCAATGCTGTATATTTCTATGACAATTGCAATGATTAAACCAACAGTTTATGTTGTTATGGATAAGAGAATTTGAAAGGTTTCTGGAAGACGAAATTCCTGCTCATTAATCTTAATGATTTCCCTTTTATTCTGAACATTTTCCACTGGTTTTAGAATCTGTTACATAGGGAAATATTTCTCAGGGAAGATCAAACCCATGGAATCTTGCATTTTTCAACTGACATGACTGCTTTTTAAACTCCAGAGATCAGAGGCCTAGTCTCGTAGGGGAAAGGCTTCATCCCAGGAGTCAACCGAGTCACTGCACTGTCTCAAAGGCAAGTGTATCATCAAATGAGGCCACACCTGCACACACAACTCCAGATGTGAATTCGCCAAAGTACTCTACAGCTGTGGCAAGACTACCAACTTTTGTATTTCATCTCTCTTGCAATTAGTTTTAGGCTTAGTTTAGAGATACAACGCCGAACCAGGTCCTTCGGCCCACTGAGTCTATGCAGACCAGCGATCCCTGCACACCTAAAGGCCCTCCCCCACGATGCGGAGTTTACCCATGGGGTCCCTCCCGAGTTTAAAAAAATCAAACTCGTGGTACTACTTACGTAGTGGGTACGTCGTAGCTCGTGGATGTTTCGTAGCAGCTCGTAATGCTAACGGCAGGTACTCGGGAAACGCAGTAATTCGTGAACTCTCTGCCACAGAGGGTATTTGAGGCCAGTTCATTGGCTATATTTTAAGAGGGAGTTAGATGTGGCCCTTGTGGCTAAGGGAGAGAAGGCAGGTACGGGATACTGAGTTGGATGATCAGCCATGATCATATTGAATGGCGGTGCAGGCTCGAAGGGCCGAATGGCCTACTCCTGCACCTAATTTCTATGTTTCTATGTGAGGTTTTTTCAACAGTGAATAATTTGCACAAAAAAATACTCGCGATGAAGTACCACGAGTTTGATTTTTTTTTAACTCGGGAGAGCTCTTGGGTAAACTCGCATCGTGGGACAGGGGCTTAACATTATTCTACACACTGGGGACAATTTACAATTTAACTGAAGCCTATTAGCCTACAAACATTTACGTCATTGCAGTGTTGGGGAAACCGGAGCCCCTGGAGATAAACCCACGCAGGAACACGTGGAGAACATACAACAACACCGTACAGGGGTCACGATCTGGCACTGTGTCACCATGTGGTAATGTTCCCTCTATTATGTGCTGGGTACACTTGCATTCTAAACTTTAATTTCGTGTGTGAGGACACACAGATCTCCTGAGCTGCATAAATATTCTGATTTTTCTGAGTGAATTCATCTCATTTTGTATAATCATCTATTTGTATCCCTTTGCACATCTTTTAAAGAACTTAAGATACAACATCCACTGAGTCTTCGTTGACCATTAACAACTCATTTTACACTAAACACACATTAACCCTAATTCCCATTTGTTTCTTAGACACAAAATGCTACCTGGACATCACCTATTCATTTTCTCCAAATATGCTCCCTGACCCACTGAGTTACTCCAGCATTTTGTGTCTATCTTCAGTGTAAATCAGCATTTGCAGTTCCTTCCTCCACTCCTTCACATTTTGTTTTGTTCTCTGCACATTGTCATCAGCCTGACCCCCAGATTCTACAGTCCACATGCACATCAGGTGCAATCTAGTAAATTCACGTACCAAGAATCACCCTATGCATAAGATTAGCAGTTCCTTCTCTCCAGAAAAGCTGCCTGACCCAGTGAGTTACTCCAGCACTTGGTGTCTTTTTTTGTAAACCAGCATCTGGAGTTTCTTGTTTCTACAGACAAAACCTAGATGGTCACGGCGAACATGCAAACTCCACACAGACAACACTGGAGGTTAGGATTGTACCTCCAGTACTGTGAGGAGGAGGAGGCGAGTCTTATTAGCTGCTTCAACTTACTTTCCCGTACATCTTTGAATTTGCAACAAGAATTGGCTGTGACACACTTGGTGTAGAAACAAAGAACTGCAGATGTGAGTTTATACCAAAGATAAATACAAAGTGCTGGAGTAACTCCATGTGTCAGGAGGCATCTCTGGAGTAAAAGGATGGATGATGTGTTCGATCCAAAGCCAATCTTTTCATCCTTTTTTTTCCATAACCACTTAATACAACACAAGAGATAGTTAAACTATTTTGTGGCAGGTACTATCATAAACAGTTAAGAGACAATTGGACAGGTACATGCATACTACAAGTTTAGAGGGATATGGTCCAAAACTCAGGTGGACTTATGTAGAAGGGGCATGTTGGTCATTGTGGGCAAGTGGGGCTGAAAGGCCTGTTTCCACGCTGTATGACTCTATGACCTCACACTTGTTTGGATCAAACTCCATTTGTCATTTTGGTCATTGTCTATTTGGAATATTCCCACTGTATTTTTTGATGGTCTTCCTCACTGTCACAGTTCCAGCAATCTTGGTCTCAGCAAACGACGAATCAACCCACTCTACATTTACATTCAATTAGTTTGTATATATCACTAACAACACAGTACAGATCCCTGAACTCGCAGGGCACAGACCTGCCCAGAATACCACCCTTCCACCACAACCCTCTCACGTCTATAAGTAGGCAGTTTCTGATCCAAATGACTAAGTTGAGGCGGCACAGTGGTGCAGCGGTAGAGTTTGCTGCCTTACAGCTCTAGAGACCTAGGTTTTGATCTTTTAGTGCTGTCTGTATGGAGTTTTGTACAATTTCCTTGTGACCAAGTTGGTTTTCCTCGCGTGCTGCGGTTTCTCTAACACTCCAAAAGACTTATCGGTTTGTAGGTTAATTGGTTTTTGGTAAAGATTGTCAAAATGCCCTAGTGTATTAGATAGTGCAAGTGTCCGAGGATCACTGGTCGGTGCAGACTCAGTGGAACCGAAAGGCCTGCGTTATGCTGTATCTCCAACCTAAACTATTCTCCATGGATCCCATGCATCGTAATCTTCTGGATCAGTCTGCTCATAAGTAACTTTATCAAATGCCCTCACTAAAGTCCATGCAGCAACATTCACTGCCCGACCGTCATCGATTGCCTTTTGTCACCTTGTCAAAAAACTCAATCAATCCATAAGATACGACTTGCAACGTTACAAGCCTTGTTTGACTATCAATAATTAGCCAATTCTCTTCCAAATGAGAGTAAATCCTATCCCAAAGTATATTTTCCAGAAGTTTCCCAACCACTGATGCTTGGCTCAACCGAATAACCGACTATCCCCCAATTTTCCTAGATTAATCTCCACTTCATGTTTTAAAGAAATTAACAGCATTGGCTCTCTCCAGATCTCTGGGACTTTTTGCCTGTGGCTAGAGATACAACCCCCCTGCAATCTCCTTTCGTCTCTCTCGGTCGCCTGGAGTAGATCCCAAAGCCCTGGGGATTTATACACCTTAATGTCTTCAGGAGCCTCAACACCATCCCTTTTTTTTTTGATCTCAAAACAAAGCGCAAAACATATTGATATTCCCCACACTGATCTTCACAGTTGCTCTGGCTTCCACCTTTTCCCACATCAACAAAGATGGCTGCGTCATTAGCTGGCTCCTGTAAATTATACCTTAGGGCAGATACTGTAAGTGGCAAAGACAGTTAAGAGTAGTTGATGAACATGTGGGAGAAAATAAGTTGCTGGTGGTACAGAGAATGAAGGAAATGTGACTGACAGGACCTGGCTTAGGCACCCATGGGTTAAATGGCTTCCTATTTTTGGTAATATAAGGAAGGAGATGTTTCATCTGGTCTGCAGAGTATAAGGATTGTCATTGATGTAAGCAATGTTATTTTTAGTATGGTATTATTATTCTTGCGGTGCCAGAAATGAACTCGCTTTTAAATCATGGGTTGTCAGTTGAAGTAACGTTACCATAATGATGCTTGGCATTTTGAGTGATATCAAAACTTAACAGATAGGAAGCAGTTTGTACTCCTGACAAACTTTAGCACAGGAAGGAAAGAAATAACAAAAATGACTGTTTTTTGAGCAAATATTTTTAATTTGGTGCTCAAGCATACAAAAAAAAAATCTTTATACTTTAGTAGAGCTACTAAAAGAAACGTGAAAGTATTGCATGCAAAGAACATAAAGGATAAAACAGTTTATGCAACTCTAAATTAGTTTAAACAGATCTAGTCAGCTACACGACTGATATTCAATGCACAGTCATTTCAGTGAAGGCAACTGGCCAAGGCCAAAAATGATAGATACAAACTTGGTAAATTGGAAAGGTCATGAAGTTCATAAGCTCATATGTTCATGTGAAAGGAGCACAATTAGGCCATTCGGCCCGTCGTCTACTCTGCCATGCAATCATTGCTGATCTATCTTGCCCTCTTAACCTCAGTTTATCCAGACTTTAAATTTTGGCAAGCAAAAGGACAAGGATGTGGATTTTATTTATACTGATAGAGCAGCACGGAAACAAGCCCTTCAGCCCACATTGTCTATGCTGGCTGAGTTGGCAACGTGGACTAGTCCCATTTGCCTCATAGTTCCTCTAAACCCTTCCTATTCATATATTTGTCCGGAGGTCTTTAGAAAGTCATAATTGTATTTGTTTCTAGAGCTTCCTCTGACAACTTGTTATAGATATGGATTACCCTCTGAGTGAAAAAAATGCCCCTGAGCTCAATTCTTAAAGCTCTCTCCTCTCACCTCAAACTTATGCCCTTTAGGTTTAGAATCCTCTGCACTGGGAAAAAAGGCTGTGAGTGTTCACGTTACCCATGCCCTCAGGATCTTGTACACCTCGTTAAGATCACCCGTCACCTCCTATGCTGTAAAGAATCAAAGTCTCAGTATCCAACCTCTCTCTATAACTCAACCCTGCAAGCCCAGGTAACGTCCTGGTAAAGCTCTTCTGCACCCTTTTCAATTTAATAACATCCTTATGTAGCTGGGAGTATAATACTCCAAGTGTGGTCTCACCACTACTAGTGTAATAGCATCATGATGTCCCCAACTTTTGTACTCAAAACTCTTCCCCTTCTTCCCCCACAGTGTCCACTGTCAGGGACCATGTACCATACTCCCAGATCTCGGTTTCTGCAAAACTCTCCATGGCTCCACTATTGTGTAAGTCCTGCTCTGGTTTAACATACCAAAATGCAACACCTCACACTTGTCAGAGTTAAATTCCATTTGCCATTACCTGACCCATTTTCTTAACTGATCTTGGCCCTGATATCCTCCTTCACTGATCACCAAACCGCCAATGTTGGCCTGCAAAGTAATAAAACTTTGTTAAGTAGATGTCATCTAAATTGGCAATGTAGGTAATAAACACACAGTGGACCCAGCACTGGCCCCTGCAGCACTCCACTGGTCACAGGACTCCAATCATTAAAACAACCCCATGCAACTACCTTTAGAGATACAGTGCGGAAACATGTCCTTCGGACCACTGAGTCCATACTGACCAGCGATCACCCGGTACACTAGCACTATCCTACACACTGGGTCCATTTACAATTTTACCGAAGTCAATTAACCTACAAACCCGCGCGTCTTTGGAATGTGGGAGAACACCGGAGCACCCGGATAAAACCCACGCGGTCACAGGGAAAAGGTACAAACTCCACACAAGCAGCATCCGTCGTCAGGACCGAAGCCGGGTCTCTTGCACAGTAAAGAAGCAACTCTACCACTGGGCCACCGTACTGCCCCTTGACTCATTCCTCCAAGACAATTTTGAATCCAATTGGCTAGCTCACCGCGGATTCCATGCGATCTATCATTCCAGCCCAGCCTGCCATGTGGGACCTTGTCAAAGGGCTTGCTTAAGTCCATATAGATAACACCCGTGCCCTGATCAATCCTTTTCATAAAACTCATCAGATTTGTGAGAAACAATTTCCCATGCACTAAATCATGCTGACTGTCCCTAATCAACCTGTGCAAATGCTGATAATTCCTGTTCCTCCACAGAGTCAGGCTCACCGACCTGTAGATCCCTAACTTGTCCTTGCTACCCTTATTAAATAGCAGGACAACATTAACCATCTCCAATCTTCTGGAACTTGTGGCTAAAAGATGATGCAAGACCTCTGCAGTTTCATAAGGCCATAAGGAATAGGGCTAGAATTAGGCACAGGCCATTCAGCCCACATCGACCAGTGGGCACACATCTGTATTAAATCCATAGATAGACACAAAAAGCTGGAGTAACTCAGTGGGTCCGACAACATCGTTGGAGAAAAGAAATAGGTGATGTTTCGTGTGGAGAAGCTTCTACAGATTAATTTTATCTTCCTACTCTTGAGCCATTGCCTTCTATGCCAGCATTTCAAGTGCTTGTGTAGGCACTTCTTAAATGCTTATGTTTAAGAAGGAACATCGAAGGTAGACAAAAATGCTGGAGAAACTCAGCAGGTGAGGCACCATCTATGGAGCGAAGGAAATAGGCAACATTTCAGGTCGAGACCCTTCTTCAGACTGATGTAGGGGGGGGGGGGGGGGGGGGGAAGAAGAAGAAGGAAGGAAGAGGCGGAGACAGTGGGCTGTGGGAGAGCTGGGAAGGGGAGGGGGAAGAGGGAGAAAGCTGGGGCTACTTTCCTGTTAAAGTCTTAAAAGTTCCTGCTTTCTCCCTCTTTCCCCTCCCCTCCCCAGCTCTCTTTCTCCCTCTTTTTTCAACGGTTTTTCAACTCTTTCC
Organism: Leucoraja erinaceus; assembly: GCF_028641065.1. NCBI lineage: Eukaryota > Metazoa > Chordata > Chondrichthyes > Rajiformes > Rajidae > Leucoraja > Leucoraja erinaceus. The sequence goes on from NC_073403.1 coordinate 27,120,876, forward strand.
TCGACGGAGATGCAACATTTTCCGTATCGTATCTCCGTCCGCACTGCGGCCTAACATCGTGGAGCTGCCGGTCCCTTTGCTGTGGATCGACTTTTGTGAGCTCCGACCTCGGGAGTCTGTGGACGCAACTTGGTGGAACTCGTGGTCCCTTGGTTAGGGATCCACTTCGGGTGTTCCATCCGCAGGAGCTTCGAGTGCCCCGACGTGAGAGCTTCGATTGCCGGCTGCGGAAGTTTCGATCGCCCCCGACTTCGAATGGTTTGACTGCCCTAACCACGGGAGAAAAGGAGGGAAGAAGATAAGACTTTATTGCCTTTCATCACAGTGTACTGTAGTGGATGTTTATGTTAATTTTTATGTAGCTGTGTCTCTTGCTTTTTTGGGAAAACTGCATGGCAAATCAAATTCCTTGTACGTTCTCACATACTTGGCTAATAAATTCTTTGTATCTTGTAAAATCATGAGAGGACTAGATTGGGTAGATGCACAGAGATGGGGAATCGAGAACCAGAGGACATATGTTTAAGGTGAGGGGGTGACGTGGTCGACCTTTCAATAAGACTCAAGGACTATTTATGATTAACCATCAGCAGTGAGTTCTACTTGCACAAGAGGAGATGTGTCAGTCAAAGGCTGTGATCACAATTCCAAAGTTAAGTCGGCACAGCAGGACATTTAAACACCAAAAAGATGCCAACTGAGGAAGTACAGATGTGAAGATGCACAAAAATGCTGGAGAAACACAGCAGATGAGACAGCATCTATGGAGGGAAGGAATAGGCGACGTTTCGGGTCGAGATCCGTCTTCAGACTGATGTCGGAGGGAGGGGGGTGGAGGGGAGGACGGGAAAAAGAAAGGAAGAGGCGGTGGCAGTAGGCTTGTGGGAGAGCTGAGGAAGGGGAGGGGAAGGAGGGAGAAAGCAAGGGCTCCCTGAAGTGGAGAAGGCAATGTTCATACTGCTGGGGTGTAAACTACCCAAGCAAAATATGAAGTGCTGTTCCTCCAATTTGCGGCGTGACTCACTCTGGCAATGGCGGAGGCCCAGGACAGAAAGGTCGGATTCGGAATGGGAGGGGGAGTTGAAGTGCTGAGCCACCGGGAGATCAGGTTGGTTATTGTGAACTGAGCGGAGGTGTTGGGCTTAGCGATCGCCAAGACTGCGCTTGGTCTCACCAATGTAGAGAAGTTGACAACCTGGAACAGCGGATACAGTAGATGAGATTGGAGGAGGTGCAAGTGAATCTCTGCTTCACCTGGAAAAGACTGCTTGGGTCCTTGGATGGAGTCGAGGGGGAAGGTAAGTGACAAGTGTAGCATTTCCTGCTGTTGCAACGGAAAGTATCAGGGAAGTGGGTGGTTTGGGTGGGAAGGGACAAATTGACCAGGGAGTTAAGGAGAGAACAGTCTCTGCGGAAAGCAGAAAGGGGAGGAGATGGGAAGATGTGGCCAGTGGTGGGATCCCGTTGGAGGTGGCGAAAACTCGTAACAAGGACAAGGGGGACTCTGTCCTTGTTACGAGTGGGGGGGATGGGGAGTGAGAGTGGAGCTGCGGGATATAGAGGAGACCCTGGTGAAAGCCTCAGCTAAAATAGAAGATGGGGAACCCCGTTCCCTAAAGGATGAGGACATCTCCGATGCCCCGGTCTGGAACACCTCATTCTGGATGCAGATGCGACGTAGACGGAGGAATTGGGAGTAGGGGATAGAGTCCTTACAGGAAGCAGGGTGGGAAGAAGTGTAGTCCAGAAAGCTGTGGGAGTCAGTGGGTTTGTAGTAGATGTCAGTCAGTGGTCTGTTACCTGCGATGGAGATGGTGAGGTCTAGAAACGGTAGGGAGATGTCGGAAATGGTCCAGGTGAATTTGAGTGTCGGATGGAAGTTAGTGGTGAAATGGATGAAGTCAGTGCGTTCTGCATGGGTGCAGTAGGTGGCACCAATGCACTCGTCAATGTAGCGGACGTAGAGCTCGGGGATAGAAAATGAGTTACTGCCTTACAGCCTATGAGACCCAGTTTCAATTCTGACTACGGGTGCTGTCTGTATGGAGTTTATACGTTCTGCCCGTGACCTGCGTGGGTTTTCTCCAGGTGCACCGGCTTCCTCCCACACGTCTGTAGGCGAATTGGCATGGTAAAATTATAAATAGTCTCTGGTGCGTGTAGAATAGTGTTACTCTACAGGAATCACCGGTCGGCGTCGACTTGGTGTGCCGAATGCCCTGTTTTCATGCTGTATCTCTAAACTAAACCAAACTAAGCTAAAAGATAGATTTTCAGCGGATGGAGGGATACAAAATATGAGCTGGTAGATAAGTGAGGGTCTTGGCATCTTGTTTGGCACTGACATTGTGGGTCAAAGAGTCTATTCTTGAACTGTACAGTTTTATGTTCCGAAGGTCCTGACCTAAAGCCCGACCTAATGCCACTCTGTAAGCCCCAACGGTCAGGTCCTGTCATTCGCACGTCCAGCACCAGATATCTGAAACAGACACTCTACTCCTAACTATAACACACAGAGAGATTGCCAAATGACCAGAGGAAGAAATTGCAGCATGTCCTTAAAGCCTTCCTGAAAAGGTGTAACATGCCCACGCCTCGTGGATATTGCCAGCCCAAGCCTATTCAAAATAGAGAAGGCATGTCATTGACATGGCATTGATAGGGGGCGCTGTCCTGTGTGGTATGGCTGCCCAGCCTGCAGCTGTTCGTTTTTCTCTTTTTTTTATTTTTAGTGAGTTTTAGTGTTTTGTTTTTGGAGCTCTGGTCTTTTTTATGTGGGGGGTGGGGGGGTGGGGAGGAGGAAGGGGGAAACTACTTTTCTAGGTCCCTACCTGGTCTGAGAGGCAGATTTTCTCCGGGCTGCACTTTCGACCCGTCCTCGCGGCCTACTAGCGGTCCTGGAGGGACGTTTCCTGAGGGGACCGCCCAGAAGCTCGGCTTCGGTGGCGGCACAGCGCTGGAGCGCTATTGCGGAGCAGGCGATGTCTTGCCCGGGTCGCCGCGCTGGAACTCCGGTGAGCTGAGACCGCCGAGAAAAACATCGTGGAGCTGCGGGTCTGTGGACCGGCCAGCTGTGGGCGGCGGCGCTGAACTTAACATCGGGAGCCTGGGATCTCTCGATGAGATCGGCAGTGGTGGAGCTCCATCCGGCGCGGCCTGTTGGCTTCGGAAGCCGCGGTCTCCGGTAAGGGAAGCGCCCGTTCCAGGTGTCCCATGCCGCTGAGAGGACTCTCCCGACGCCGGAGCACCATCACCCGGCGAGAACGGCATGGAACATCGGGCCTCTGTAAAGGCAACTGTGGAGCCCGACTATGGGTGGACATGGGATGGGGACTGGACATTGTGCCTTCCCTCATAATGGGAACCATTGTGGGGGGATGTTTTTATGTTTAAATTTCTTTATTACTGTTATGTCTGTATTCTTTCTTTATGTGCTGCATTGGCAAGAAGCATTTCACTACACCTAGGTGTATGTGACCAATAAAATAACCTTTGAACCTTTGAGAACATGCATTAGGCGGCCAAGGAGCTTAACATAAACAAGGGAAGGAGGATAAACCATTGCCCAAACTACTTAGTCAATAAAATTAATAGTGCCTTATTTATCGCCAATATAACTGCACAGTGAAATTCTTTTACCGTATAATACACACCCAGATGCCGCCACCCTGACATTTTAGCGCCATTAAAGTCCAAAGTCCAGTCACTTAGCTGCCAGTACTTATCTGCCCACTCCATCGAATAATTCCCATCATATAGCCTGAAAATCCCACATGGATATCATGATCCAATTTAGAACCCACAGAATTGGAGTGGAGGCAAGCCACAATCAACCTATAGGAAGTGCTGGAGTAATTCAGCAGGTCAGGCAGCATCTGCAGAGAACATTGATAGGTGATGTTTTGGGTCAGAACCAGTATGAATAAGGGTCCCAAACCTGAAACATCGCCTATCAATGTTCTCCAGATAGGCTGCTTGACCCACTGGGCTATTCTAGCACCCTGCGTTTTTGTGTTGTAAACTAGCATTTTAATAGTAACGGTATCAGACCTACATATAGATTATCCCATACCATCACCCTATTGTGGGTATTAACGAGCCTCGTGCATGGATGTTATCTCTAATTTGGTTGCACAAATGTCAGGGATGAAGAGACCTTTTCTGCCAGGACTTTGATCTTACAAGAGACAGGAACGAATTTCACCCTCGGTACATGTGACAAATAAAGTAACCTACCATAGCATACTATTAAATCTTTCAACCCCCGTGACAGATGACTAAAGTTTGCCAGTGCACTGAGAACAGTGATGCATTTTATCATTAATGTCTGGATTCACTGAGAGGTGGCCCTGATGTGGACTCATTCGTCATTCTGTCCTCTTTATTCATCTTCTGGTTCAATTAATAAAATGGCTGTCATTCTTCTCCAACTTGGAGTGCAACTTGGTCCTAGTGTAGGTGGGATGGAAGCTAGTGGGGTGGAATGCTTGGCCTGTGGGTCATTGGAACTCAGGATGACGGCCAAAGTCCTTGAGGACTACTTCAGCAGGAGGCGCGAAGAGCGCATTAGGGAACTGGAGCTGCAGCTGGACGACCTCAGGCTCACCCGAGAGATCAATGAACTCGTAGATCGGAGGGATCGAGAGATGGTCGCACCTAAGGTGCAGATAGAGAACAGATGGGGTGACCAGCAGGAAAGGGAGCAGGAGATAAGTTCCTGAATCCACTGAGGTCACGTCCCTACTTTTGATACCGTTGAAGGGGTTGACCATTCAAGGGACAGCACAGCCGCAGCAGCCACATAGTGGGGTAAGGTAGAGTCAGCAAAGCAATAGTGATGGGAGACTCGTTAGTTAGGGTGTCAGACAGGAGATTCTATGGCAGTAAACGGGACTCCAGGATGGTGTGTTCAAGAAGGAACTGCAGATGCCGGAAAATCGAAGGTACACAAAAATGCTGGAGAAACTCAGCGGGTGCAGCAGCATCTATGGAGCAAAGGAAATAGGTAACGTTTCGGCACGAAACGTTACCTATTTCCTTCACCCCATAGATGCTGCTGCACCCGCTGAGTTTCTCCAGCATTTTTGTGTACCTCCAGGATGGTGCGTTGCCTCCCTGGTGCCAGGGTCCAGGATATTTCACAGCGGATGCGGGAGGATGGGGAGCAGCAGAGGTCATTGTGCACATCGGCACAAATGACACAGGTAGGAAAACGGATGAGGTCTTGCAGAGTGAATAGATGGAGTTACGCAAAAGATTAAAATGCAGGGCCATGAGGGTGGTAATCTCTGGATTACTCCCAGTACCATGTGCTAGTGAGGGTAGTAATAAGAGGTGTGTGGCTGAGGTGTTGGTGCAGTGGGCAAGGATTCAGATTTTTGGACCATTGGGATCTGTTCCAGGGCAAAGGTGATCTGTACAGGAGGGACAAGTCGCACCTGAACTGGAGGGACATCCTCGCTGAGAGGTTTGCTAGTGCTACCTGGGAGGGTTTATACAACGATGTGTGGGTTTGTTGGTTAATTTACTCTCTGTAAATTGCCCTTAGTGTGTAGGGAGTGGATGAGAAAGTGAGACAATATAGAACTAGTGTGAATGGGTGAATAATGATTGGCATGGGCTCGATGGGCTGAAGGGCCTGGTTCCATGCTGTATCTCTAAACTGAAGTCATCTTATTTCTCATACAGTCGGCATTTATGTGCATTTTAGCCATAGCTGCTTTCAGTTTTGCTTGGATTGTTAGGTCAGCCAATGCAGAAACCAGGGTCTCACCCCCATGTCCGGGGTGGGAAGTTTGCAACCTTCACATGGTCCGCCTTGTTTCGACGAATGCAATCAACCCTGGTGTGCACAATCAATAGAACAAGTTGTCCTACAACTTTAGGCTGTGCACGCCATACGCGCAAGAAGAAGAAGACTCCCGTGTCCTATTTTTGGAATTTGGAATAATGTAGCAGAACAATATTTAGATTTAGATTTTCATTCAGGTCTCACATAGGGTATTAGCCAACAAGGTTAAGAGCATGGGCCAATTGATAAATTTTAGAGTTTACTGATACAGCAGAGAAACAGGCCTTTCAGTCCACTGAGTCCACGTCAACCATCGATCACTTGTTCACGCTAATTCTAAATTATCCCACTTTCCCACTCTCCACGCACAAGGGGTAACTTACAGAGACCAGTTAACCTACAAACGCACACATCTTTGAAATGCGAGAGGAAACTGGAGCACTGTAAACCCATGCAGTCACAGGGTGAATGTACAAGCTCAGCACAGGCAGCGCCAAAGGTCAGGATCTAACCAGGGTCCCTGGCGCTGTGAGGCCGCAGCTCTACCAGCCGTGCCACCGTGACACCCGGGGTGAATGCACAGAGTCTTTGACCCAGGGCAGGGGAATCGAGAACCAGTGGTCACAGATTTGAGGTGAGAGGGGAACGATTTATGAGGAACCTGAGGGACAGCTTTTTCACTGAGAGGGGGGTGGGTATATGGAACGAGCTGCCAGAGGAGGTTGTTGAGATAGTAACAGCACTTAAAACACACTTAACCAGGTACATGGATAGGAAAGGTTTAGAGGGATAGAGGCCAAACGTGAGGAAAATGGATGGAGCCTAGATACAGGTCATTGTCAGCATGAACGAGTTGGGCGAAGGTCATGTTTCTATGTTGTAGTGTCTTTATGACATTGAATTGAGGCTAATATACTGGAATAGATTGAGTACTGGTTAGCTAACAAAGAGTGCGAATAAACAGATCATTAGCAGGCCTGCTGCTGTGTCCTGTGCCCCAGCTATTCAATGATTTAATGGGACACAAGGTCACATATGCAAATTTACTGATGACACTCAAGTAGATAGGACTTACACTGAAGATAGACACAAAATGCTGGAGAAGGGTCTCAATAGACAACAGACAATAGGTGCAAGAGAAGGCCATTCATGGTTGATCATCTAAAATCAGTACCCCGTTCCTGCTTTTCCCCCATATCCCTTATTTCCTTTAACCCTGGGAGTTAAATCTAACTCTCTCTTGAAAGCATCAAGTGAATTGGCCTCCACTGCCTACTGTGGCAGAGAATTCCATAGATTCACAACTCTCTGGGTGAAGAGTTTTTTCCTCATCTCAGACCTAAATGCCCCCCCCTCCCCCTTATTCTTAAACTGTGACACCTTGTTCTGGACACCCCAGACATCGGGAACATTTTTCCTGGTGAACCTTTGCTGCACTCCCTCAATAGCAATAATGTTTGTTCCTCAAATTAGGAGACCAAAATTGCACACAATACTCCTGGTGCGGTCTCACCAGGTCCCTGTACAAACTGCAGTAGGACATCCTTGCTCCTTGCTCCTACACTCAAATCCTCTAGCAATGAAGGCAAAATGCCATTTAGCTTTCTTCACTGCTGCAGATGTCGCTTGCCCTGCTGAGAACCCCTAGTATTTGGGTCTGTCTGATTTGGGATTAATAATATGGAGGAGGATGTATCAAGGCTTCAAGATAACTGTATTCAAACTCTGTGAGTGAGCAGGGATACGGCAGATGGCATATAATGTAATTACGGAGAAGCAAAATTTTTTTTTAAATGGTGCCAAATTTGTAAGTGCTAATGTTCCAAAGATTTAGCTTTCATGAAGATGGACACAAAGAGCTGGAGTAACTCAGCGGGACAGGCAGCATCTCTGGAGAAAAGGAATAGGTGACATTTCGGGTCGATAACCTTCTTCAGACTGGAAAGTCCCTGACGAAGAGTCTCGACTCAAAACGTCACCGAATGTTTTTCGCCAGAGATGCTGTCTGATCCGCTGATTTACTCCAGCTTTTCGTGTCTATCTTTGGTTTAAAACCAGCTTTCAGTGACTTGTGTACACATAAAGCTATCAGGCAAATGCAACAAATATTTTGGAAGGCAATAATATTGTTTAAATTGGAGATAATTATGGGGAGATATCGTGCTGCAATGATATAGCGCCATGGTCAGAGCCACACTTTGTATGTAGTTTTGGGCTCCTTACCCAATAAAGGGATATCCTAGCTGTAGGCATTGGAGCTTCGGTGATGGGGTCTCATGGCAGATGGAGCCTCGCAGCGGCAGCGGTGAAGCCTCGTGGGTCAATGGGAGCCTTGCGTGTCGTCGGCGGTTCGATGAGGGCGTGGGGGAACCACCGTGCGGGGGGAGGGGGTAGACCAATAGAGGACCCGCCGTGGGGGGACTGCCGGGAGAGGGGATGAGCGAAGAACAATGGAGGGGGTACTTTGTATCTTTGTCAGTGCCGTATGTGACGACTATTTTGCATACCTTGAGCATGCAAGCAAAGAATTTCACTGTGCCTTGTGACAATTTCACATGTGACAATAAAGTATCCCATTCCATTCGGAAAAGGTACAATGAAAATTTACTAGCCTGGTTCCTAGGTGTGTTTGCTGTATACTATAGATTGAACAGACTAATTTAAAATTCTCCAGAGTTTAGAAGAATGAGCAATGATCTCATTGAAACTGTCAAGATTCTCAATGGGGATCGCAGGCTTCAGCAATTGGTAATCAGTCTCAGAATAATGCAATACAGGAACAGATAATTATTTAGGAGGGTGAGACTGGAGAAATGGATGGCAGCTTTGACAGTCCATAGTCACCTTCCAGAGGGAAGTGATTCAAAGAGTTTGTGGCCAGCGTGAGAGGGGTCAGAGGTGATCTTGCCCGCTCGCTTCCTGGCCCTTGCAGTGTTCAGTTCATCAATGGAGGGAAGGTTGCAGCCAATAACCTTCTCTGCTGATCGGACGATTTGCTGCAGCCTCCAGGTGTCGTGCTGGGTGGCTGAGCCAAACCAGACCATGACGGAGAAGGTGAGGACAGACTCTAACGATGGCCGTGTAGAATTGGACCATCATTGCCTGTGCAGATTGTGCTTTTCCTCAGCTGCTGTAGGAAAGTACATCCTCTGTTGTGTCTTGTTGACTGTGGAGTCGATGGTAAGCCCCCCTCAGCCCCCCCCACTTAAGGTCCTTGGAAATGATGGTTCCCAGGAACTTAAAAGACTCCACAGATGTAACTGTGGTGTTGTTTATGGTGGGTAGGGTGAGGGAGAGGGAGTTCTCCTAAAGTCTACAATCAATTCCACTGTCTTAAGAGCATTGAGCTCCAGGTTGTTGCGATGGCACCAGGACACCAGCTGTGACACTTCCTGTCCGTAGGCAGATTCCTCCCCATCCTGGATCAGTCCAATCAGGGTTGTGTCCTTCCGCAAACTTGAGAAGCTTGACAGAGGAGTCTGTGGAGGTGCAGTCGTTGATGTGGAGAGAGTAGCGGAGAGGAGAGAATACGCAGCCTTGCGGTCTCCTATGCTATCCATTAAAGGGATTAATGCATTCTAGTCACCCAGCTATAGGAAACTTGCATCAAGTATGCGAGGTGGCAGAAATGAGTTCATGGGTCTGTTTAACGGGACTGGATGGCTTGAGGTACATGACACTGCATAAACACAAATGCTGGAATAACTCAGTGTGTCAGGCTGCACCTTTGCAAAAATTGGATTGATTGACGTTTTTGGATCGGGGCCCCTCTTCAGACTGACCATTTTTTTCCAGAGTGCTGCCACTGACCCAGTCGTTACTCCAGCCATTTGTGGTCATCTGTGGCATAAACCATCATTGGCAGTTTTCCTTTTTATTTCAAAGAGACCGGATTAGCTGGGCCTTATTGTTCCCTGTGAACACGGGAGGCCGAGGGGTAACATTACAAAGATGATACAAAATTAGGAAGGGATTAAAGGTCACAGTCTTTTCCCCGGATAGTGGGTGTCCTAAAACGAAAGGCGCAGGGTTAAGGCAATAGGGGAAAGATTTAAAAGAGACCTGAGGAGCAATTTTTTTCACACAGAGGGGGCTTACATATATGGAACGAGCTGCCAGAGGAAGCATAGAGGTGGGTACGAGGAAACGTTTAAAAGGCATTTGGCCAGGGGTCCATAGATGGTTTAGAGAGATATGGGCTAAATGGATACATATAGGACTCACTTGGATAAACATCTTGGTCAGCATGGATGATGTGGGCCAAAGGTCCTGTTTCCGTGCTGCATGGCTCGATGACTCAGGACAATGGGGATAGTGCAGGGAAATGGAGCTGAGATAGATCAGCCTTGATTATTTGGAGAGTGGCAGGCTAGTGTCAAGGGCTGAATTGGCCTGCTCCAATCCTAATTACATTCTTACAACTCTCCATCTGCCTCTCCCCACTCCATCTCCTCCTTTTAAAAATGCTCCATAGAACATACTGCTTTGACCATGCCTTTGTTTATCTGTTCCTGTACTGCTTTGAGAGACACAAAGTGTTTAATTGTCATATGTACTGGGAACAGAACAATAAACAGGCAATAACATTCTTGCCTGTTGCAGTCTTAAGGCCCTGTCCCACTTTCCCGAATTAATCGATTCAAACTCTGAGAATTACGGCAATAGTAGGTACTCGGGGCTCTTTTTTTTACTTGTGGACATTTATCAACTCTGAAAAACCGTCCTGACTTACCTGATGACCCCGGTACCTACTGGCTGGCATTACGAGCCGCTACGAAATATCTACGGACTCCTACGTCCTCGCTACGGACATTCTCCGAGTTTGAATCAAGGGGAAAACTCGTGGAGAATTCGTGAGTAACTCGGGAAAGTGGGTCAGGGCCTTAAAACAATAACTAAATATACAATGATCAATAATTCATAAAATTAATAAGCAGTAATATGAAGGATATAGTGTGCAGAATTCTATGGTATAATGTCACTTTTATGTTTGAAACTCTTCTTTAGAATCTTGGAAGTTTCATTGCATTTAGCACTGCTTTATAAATGATTTTAAATGCTACAATGCTATGCTAAATGTTTACAAATGCTAAATTTTCAAGGCAAGCGTTTGCTCTATGCTGTACTCTAGCCGACCAGTGCCTAGTTTGAACTGACTTGGGGACAAATCTTTTACCCCGCATTCTCTCATGTGGCTTTATAAAACCACCTGCTACACAAAACGACAGGCAGTAGTTATTATGGATACAAGGAACTGCAGATGCTGGTTTACAAAAAAACGCATAAAGTGCGGTAACTCGGCAGGTCAGACAGCATCTCTGGGGAAAAGGAATAGGTGATGTTTTGGGTTGAGACCCTTCTTAGTTTAGAGGTACAGCACGGAACCAGGCCCTTCGGCCCACCGTGTCCGTACTGACCAGTAATCCCCCGCACACATTGCACTATCCTACACACTGTGGGGACAATTTACAAATTATACCAACCTAATTAACCTACAAACATGACCGTCTTCGGAGTGGTGGTGGGAGGAAATCAGAGCACCCGGAGAAAAACCCATGTGGGTCACGGGAGAACGTACAAACTCCGTACAGACAGCACCTGTAGTCAGGATAAAACTGGGGTCTCTGTGCTGTAAGGCAGCAACTCTACCGCTGTTGCACTGTGTCGCCCCAGTAGCAAATGTTTGAATGGGGTAATTATTATTATAAATAATTGAAATATAAAATGCATACAGGAAAATAATAACATTCTTTACTATTATAAATGTGCTCTCATGATCAGTCATTTTGATATCAATATTCTCCAGAATGATGTGTAATAAGGACATCTGAAGAAGGGTCTCGACCCGGAACATCACCCATTCCTTCTCTCCAGAGATGCTGCCTGTCCTGCTGAGTTACTCCAGCCTTTTGTGTCCTTCTCCAGAATGATTCCTGGAACAGATGCTATTAGCTCCAGGGAGAGTTTGGACAGACTTGGATTGTTTTCTCTGGATCCTTGGAGGTTGAGGGGAGACCTGATAGAAGTCTATAGAATTATGAGAGGCATTGATCGGCCAGACGGTCAGAACCTTTTTGCCAGGGTGGACATATCAAAGAGTAGAGGGCACAGGTTTCAGGTGAGAGGGGAAACGTTTAAAGGAGAAGTGTGGAGCAAATTGTGCTTTGTTTACGCACAGACAGAGATGAGTGTCTGGAACGTGCTGCCGGGGGTGTGTGGTGGAGGCAGATACGATAGTGGCGTTCAAAAAGGCTTTTGGGATAGGCACATGGATATGGCCATATGCATGGAGTGAAAGGAATTCTAAATGGGATTATGCTTGCAAGATAAGATAAGAATTGGTTTTGACCATTAAAAAACATCAATGTTCTGCACAGGACGGTGTGGGCCAAATGGCCCTGCTCCTGTGCTGTGTTGTTTTATGTTCTATGTTGTGTTACAGTTACACGGCAGGGCCCATGAGGCACACATTCAAAAAGCGAAAAGACCCCAACCAAGTTTCGGAGCGAGAACTGACAGAACTGAGAAATGAACAAGGGTGCAATTCAAAACACTCAGAAAAGTGTTTATGTGCAGTCAGTGGCTGTAGTGGTGGGGGGGCCAGTGGGTGCGGTTGCCCGTGCGCTAAAGTTTTTTTCAGGGGGGGCCCAAAAAAATTGGTTGAATAAATTTTTTAATATTAAATGAAACAGGCCTGCTGGGAGCCGTTTGGGCGCGAGGAGGGGTTTTACCTGGAGCTGTGAGTATAAAAACAGCTGCGGGCCAGGCCTCCCGCCTGCTCACTGCCGCCCCATCTCCGCGTTCTGGTCGCCGCTGCCGCTGTCCCAGGTCGCCGCTGCGCTCTGCCCCCCCCCCCCCCCGCCCCCGCCTCTGCCCTGCCCCTCTGGCCCCCCGCCCCCCGCCTCTGCCCCCCCCCCCCTAATGAGGAGGCGACAACTGTAAACTGCCCCGGTCGCTCAAAACCCAACCCCTACTCCACTGTTTGCAGTATGTTCTGTTTATTTGTATTAGGTTGTGTTTAAATGCATTGATTGCCAGTGATAAGCATTGTAAAACAGAGCAATTTAAAAAGAGTAAGAGTTCTGTCTGTTATTAAATGGCGTTCATATTTTTTCTGTTTGAGATTGTGGTCCGCAAATATGCTTCATGGAAACTTACAGTAAGTTATGTTTTCACATTAGTAGTCAGGAATCAATCTGGTGGACCACAGCTTCGCAAAGAAACCATTATTTACAAAATATACAGTTACACTTATGAATATTACAGAATAGTATTGTGAATGTTATTTTGAAATATACAATAATATACAAGTTCATACTTCAGTCTTTCCATGTTTTCAATCTAATACAATTTACACAAGCTATATGATTAGTGGATCTATTTTTTAAAGAACTCAATTGTAATTCAATAGATCACATGTAACAACTCACACACTCATGGAGTCATGTATTGTGAAACTGTATAATAAAATATTTGGACACATCAATTACTCAAAACTGGTAGCGTGAATCGAACAAGGTCAAAAGGGATAGACACAAACTGGCTGGAGTAACTGGCAGGTCAGGCAGCATATCTGGAGAAAGCGAATAGGTGACATTTTTGGGGTCGGCAGCCTTCCTCATACTCAGAAGGGTCCGTCGATCCGAAACGCCACTCATCCTTTTTCTGCAGAGAGATGCCTGCCTGACCCGCCTGAGTTATTGCAACAATTCGTGTCTAGTCTTGGTATAAACCAGCATCTGAGATTCTTTGTTTCAGTGCACGGGTCAAAGGCCGGCCGGACTCACAACAACACACAAGACTTTTTTTAATATCCCATTATTTTTTCGTATGTTGGAATGGCGGGCAGACAAGTTTTCCTATTCATCCCGTGTCTTATTCAATAAAAATCTAACTCCCCTCCCCTTTCCCAACCATTCCTTTCTCTCATCCTCCTTTACGCTCCACAAAGTTGGCATGGAACCCCAACCCGCTGCCCAGTTTTTCAGCAATCCTGTTGAAATCCCCACTTATCAGGTTTCAGTCGCTGAGTCACAAAGCACAGACTAACTATACTACTATTCACATTAGCAAAAAGCCTAGCTTCCACTACTGTTGAAAGAAACATGATGTGTCTGCGGTCCCACAACCTAAGGAATTTTCTCCTCCCAAGCATTTTCCAGTCCCTAGTTAACCCCGATACATTGTTTTTCTTGTCCATCCATATATTATACCACCGACCCATTTGATTTCCATGTTCCCCTCAAAGTCATCATCTAGCTCATCTCCATGCACAGATTGAGGTTTTGGGACTATCAACGGGAAGGTGGGCCTAATTTAGGTGGGCATTTTGGCTTTGTGGGCAAGTTTTGGCCGACTGGCCTTTTCCCATGCTGTATAGTGCTAACCCTAACTACCGCAGGGTCTATGCTCTGTCACTCTGTGCCTAGCCTCTCTCATATCTTGCTTTCTATCTCCATGTCCTAGCAGGCAACAGATTTGCATTGCAAAGGTACAAATGGAAAGTTGAACTGAAGAAAGTACTGGAACTGACAGATACGAAATATTGCAGTCACGGAAAATCGAACCAAATACAACCTGGAGACACCCGGCAGACCAGGCAGCCTCTCTGGAGAGGGGAGATGGGGTTCAAAGGGTATTTTATTGTCACATGTACCAATTAAGGTACAGTGAAACTCGATTTACCGTACAGCCATACTATAAAACGCTACAAAACATAAAAGTTAACACTGACATCCACCACACCGGATTCCCCACATTTCTCACTGTGACGGAAGGCAATAAAGTCTAATCTTCTTCACTCTTTATTCTCGGGGCAGTCGAACTGTCCGCAGTCGGGGTGACCGTAGCTCCCGCAGCCAGCGATCGTAGCTCCTGCAGCCGACGATCGAAGCCCCCAAGTCGGGGCGGTTGAAGCTCCCGCGATTGGGGCGGTCGAAGCTTCTGCGGCTTGGAGCTCCCGTAGTTGGTCTCTAACCAGGTACCGCAAGCTCCAAGATGTTAAAGTCCGCAGGCTTTTGCGGTTGGAGCTCTCAAAGTCAATCCCAGCAAGAGTCCACCAGCTCCTTGATGTTAGGCCGCAGTGCGGACAGAGATACGATACGAAAAAAAAAAATCGCATCTCAATAGTTCAATAGTCTATTTAAATTGTCAATTTAAACCCCAATCTGTGCATGGAGACGGAGCTAATGATGA